>NC_079461.1:19963939-20266969 GCF_026250575.1 Diorhabda carinulata
TCAATGGGCTTCAATGGAAGTAAATAGACGATAGCTGACAAAGTTAGTTGCGAACTCACTCAAATATATAAGAATTGATGAGATTCGACTTCAAATTAGGAAGATAGACTTTCAAAATTTTCAATCAACACAAAGTGACAATCGACCTCAATGGGCTTCAATGGAAGTGAATCGACGATTGCTGACAAAGATAGTTGCAAACTAACTCAAATATATAAGAATTGATGAGATTCGACTTCAAATTCGGTAGATAGAATATGGAAATTTTCAATAAACACAAAGTGACAATCGACCTCAATGCGCTTCAATGGGACTAAATCGACGATTGCTGACAAAGTTAGTTGCAAACTTACTCAGATATATAAGAACTTATGAGATTCGACTTCAAATTAGGAAGATAGACTCTGAGAATTTTCAATCAACTTAAAGTAACAATCGACATCAATGGGCTTCAATGGAAGTAAATCGAAGATTGCTGACAAAGATAGTTGCAAACTAACTCAAATATATAAGAATTGATGAGATTGGGCTTCAAATTAGGAAGAAAGACTTTGAAAATTTTCCATCAATACAAAGTGACAATCGATCTCAATGGGCTCCAATGGAAGTATATCGACGATTACTGCAAAGTTAGTTGCAAACTCACTCAAATATATAAGAATTGATGAGATTCGACTTAAAATTAGGAAAATAGACTTTGGAAATTTTCAATCAACACAAAGTGACAATCGACCTCAATGGGCTTCAATGGAAGTAAATCGACGATTGCTGACAAAGTTAGTTGCAAACTCACTCAGATATATAAGAACTTATCAGATTCAACTTCAAATTAGGAAGAAAGACTTTAAAAATTTTCCATCTATACAAAGTGACAATCGATCTCAATGGGCTTCAATGGAAGTAAAAAGACGATTGCTGACAAAGTTAGTTGCGAACTCACTCAAATATATAAGAATTGATGAGATTCGACTTCAAATTGGGAAGATAGACTTTGAAAATTTTCTATCAACACAAAGTGACATTCGACCTCAATGGGATTCAATGGAAGTAAATAGACGATTGCTGACAAAGTTAGTTGCGAACTCACTCAGATATATGAGAATTGATGAGATACGACTTCAAATTAGGAAGATAGACGAGAAAATTTCCAATCAACACAAAGTGACAATCGACCTCAATGGGCTTCAATGGAAGTAAATAGACGATTACTGCAAAGTTAGTTGCAAACTAACTCAAATATATAAGAATTGATGAGATTCGACTTCAAATTCGGTAGATAGAATATGGAAATTTTCAATCAACACAAAGTGACAATCGACCTCAATGCGCTTCAATGGGACTAAATCGACGATTGCTGACAAAGTTAGTTGCAAACTCACTCAGATATATAAGAACTTATGAGATTCGACTTCAAATTAGGAAGAAAGACTTTGAAAATTTTCAATCAACACAAAGTGACAATCGACCTTAATGAGCTCTAATGGAAGTAAATAGACGATTACTGCAAAGTTAGTTGCAAACTCACTCAAATATATAAGAATTGATGAGATTCGACTTCAAATTAGGAAGATAGACTTTGAAAATTTTCAATCAACACTAAGTGACAATCGACCTCAATGGGATTCAATGGAAGTAAATAGACGATTGCTGACAAAGTTAGTTGCGAACTCACTCAGATATATGAGAATTGATGAGATTCGACTTCAAATTAGGAAGATAGACTTTGAAAATTTTCAATCAACACAAAGTGACAATCGACCTCAATGAGCTCTAATGGAAGTAAATAGACGATTACTGCAAAGTTAGTTGCAAACTCACTCAAATATATAAGAATTGATGAGATTCGACTTCAAATTAGGAAGATAGACTTTGAAAATTTTCAATCAACACTAAGTGACAATCGACCTCAATGGGCTTCAATGGAAGTAAATCGACGATTGCTGACAAAGTTGGTTGCAAACTCACTCAGATATATAAGAATTGATGAGATTCGACTTCAAATTAGGAAGATAGACTTTCAAAATTTTCAATCAACACAAAGTGACAATCGACCTCAATGGGCTTCATTGTAAGTATATTGATGATTGCTGATAAAATAAGTTGCAAACTCTTTCAGATATATGACAATTGATGAGATTCGACTTCAAATTCGGTAGATAGACTATGAAAATTTTCAATCAACACAAAGTGACAATCGACCTCAATGGGCTTCAATGGGACTAAATCGACGATTGCTGAAAAAGTTAGTTGCAAACTCACTCAAATATATAAGAATTGATGAGATTCGACTTCAAATTAGGAAGATAGACTTTCAAAATTTTCAATCAACACAAAGTGACAATCGACCTCAATGGGCTTCAATGGAAGTAAATAGACGATAGCTGACAAAGTTAGTTGCGAACTCACTCAAATATATAAGAATTGATGAGATTCGACTTCAAATTAGGAAGATAGACTTTAAAAATTTTCAATCAACACAAAGTGACAATCGACCTCAATGGGCTTCAATGGAAGTGAATCGACGATTGCTGACAAAGATAGTTGCAAACTAACTCAAATATATAAGAATTGATGAGATTCGACTTCAAATTCGGTAGATAGAATATGGAAATTTTCAATCAACACAAAGTGACAATCGACCTCAATGCGCTTCAATGGGACTAAATCGACGATTGCTGACAAAGTTAGTTGCAAACTCACTCAGATATATAAGAACTTATGAGATTCGACTTCAAATTAGGAAGATAGACTCTGAGAATTTTCAATCAACTTAAAGTAACAATCGACATCAATGGGCTTCAATGGAAGTAAATCGAAGATTGCTGACAAAGATAGTTGCAAACTAACTCAAATATATAAGAATTGATGAGATTGGGCTTCAAATTAGGAAGAAAAACTTTGAAAATTTTCCATCAATACAAAGTGACAATCGATCTCAATGGGCTCCAATGGAAGTATATCGACGATTACTGCAAAGTTAGTTGCAAACTCACTCAAATATATAAGAATTGATGAGATTCGACTTAAAATTAGGAAAATAGACTTTGGAAATTTTCAATCAACACAAAGTGACAATCGACCTCAATGGGCTTCAATGGAAGTAAATCGACGATTGCTGACAAAGTTAGTTGCAAACTCACTCAGATATATAAGAACTTATCAGATTCAACTTCAAATTAGGAAGAAAGACTTTAAAAATTTTCCATCTATACAAAGTGACAATCGATCTCAATGGGCTTCAATGGAAGTAAAAAGACGATTGCTGACAAAGTTAGTTGCGAACTCACTCAAATATATAAGAATTGATGAGATTCGACTTCAAATTGGGAAGATAGACTTTGAAAATTTTCTATCAACACAAAGTGACATTCGACCTCAATGGGATTCAATGGAAGTTAATAGACGATTGCTGACAAAGTTAGTTGCGAACTCACTCAGATATATGAGAATTGATGAGATTCGACTTCAAATTAGGAAGATAGACGAGAAAATTTCCAATCAACACAAAGTGACAATCGACCTCAATGGGCTTCAATGGAAGTAAATAGACGATTACTGCAAAGTTAGTTGCAAACTCACTCAAATATATAAGAATTGATGAGATTCGACTTCAAATTAGGAAGATAGACTTTGAAAATTTTCAATCAACACTAAGTGACAATCGACCTCAATGGGATTCAATGGAAGTAAATAGACGATTGCTGACAAAGTTAGTTGCGAACTCACTCAGATATATGAGAATTGATGAGATTCGACTTCAAATTAGGAAGATAGACTTTGAAAATTTTCAATCAACACAAAGTGACAATCGACCTCAATGAGCTCTAATGGAAGTAAATAGACGATTACTGCAAAGTTAGTTGCAAACTCACTCAAATATATAAGAATTGATGAGATTCGACTTCAAATTAGGAAGATAGACTTTGAAAATTTTCAATCAACACTAAGTGACAATCGACCTCAATGGGCTTCAATGGAAGTAAATCGACGATTGCTGACAAAGTTGGTTGCAAACTCACTCAGATATATAAGAATTGATGAGATTCGACTTCAAATTAGGAAGATAGACTTTCAAAATTTTCAATCAACACAAAGTGACAATCGACCTCATTGTAAGTATATTGATGATTGCTGATAAAATAAGTTGCAAACTCTTTCAGATATATGACAATTGATGAGATTCGACTTCAAATTCGGTAGATAGACTATGAAAATTTTCAATCAACACAAAGTGACAATCGACCTCAATGGGCTTCAATGGGACTAAATCGACGATTGCTGAAAAAGTTAGTTGCAAACTCACTCAAATATATAAGAATTGATGAGATTCGACTTCAAATTAGGAAGATAGACTTTCAAAATTTTCAATCAACACAAAGTGACAATCGACCTCAATGGGCTTCAATGGAAGTAAATAGACGATAGCTGACAAAGTTAGTTGCGAACTCACTCAAATATATAAGAATTGATGAGATTCGACTTCAAATTAGGAAGATAGACTTTCAAAATTTTCAATCAACACAAAGTGACAATCGACCTCAATGGGCTTCAATGGAAGTGAATCGACGATTGCTGACAAAGATAGTTGCAAACTAACTCAAATATATAAGAATTGATGAGATTCGACTTCAAATTCGGTAGATAGAATATGGAAATTTTCAATCAACACAAAGTGACAATCGACCTCAATGCGCTTCAATGGGACTAAATCGACGATTGCTGACAAAGTTAGTTGCAAACTCACTCAGATATATAAGAACTTATGAGATTCGACTTCAAATTAGGAAGATAGACTCTGAGAATTTTCAATCAACTTAAAGTAACAATCGACATCAATGGGCTTCAATGGAAGTAAATCGAAGATTGCTGACAAAGATAGTTGCAAACTAACTCAAATATATAAGAATTGATGAGATTGGGCTTCAAATTAGGAAGAAAGACTTTGAAAATTTTCCATCAATACAAAGTGACAATCGATCTCAATGGGCTCCAATGGAAGTATATCGACGATTACTGCAAAGTTAGTTGCAAACTCACTCAAATATATAAGAATTGATGAGATTCGACTTAAAATTAGGAAAATAGACTTTGGAAATTTTCAATCAACACAAAGTGACAATCGACCTCAATGGGCTTCAATGGAAGTAAATCGACGATTGCTGACAAAGTTAGTTGCAAACTCACTCAGATATATAAGAACTTATCAGATTCAACTTCAAATTAGGAAGAAAGACTTTAAAAATTTTCCATCTATACAAAGTGACAATCGATCTCAATGGGCTTCAATGGAAGTAAAAAGACGATTGCTGACAAAGTTAGTTGCGAACTCACTCAAATATATAAGAATTGATGAGATTCGACTTCAAATTGGGAAGATAGACTTTGAAAATTTTCTATCAACACAAAGTGACATTCGACCTCAATGGGATTCAATGGAAGTAAATAGACGATTGCTGACAAAGTTAGTTGCGAACTCACTCAGATATATGAGAATTGATGAGATTCGACTTCAAATTAGGAAGATAGACGAGAAAATTTCCAATCAACACAAAGTGACAATCGACCTCAATGGGCTTCAATGGAAGTAAATAGACGATTACTGCAAAGTTAGTTGCAAACTAACTCAAATATATAAGAATTGATGAGATTCGACTTCAAATTCGGTAGATAGAATATGGAAATTTTCAATCAACACAAAGTGACAATCGACCTCAATGCGCTTCAATGGGACTAAATCGACGATTGCTGACAAAGTTAGTTGCAAACTCACTCAGATATATAAGAACTTATGAGATTCGACTTCAAATTAGGAAGAAAGACTTTGAAAATTTTCCATCTATACAAAGTGACAATCGATCTCAATGGGCTTCAATGGAAGTAAAAAGACGATTGCTGACAAAGTTAGTTGCGAACTCACTCAAATATATAAGAATTGATGAGATTCGACTTAAAATTAGGAAAATAGACTTTGGAAATTTTCAATCAACACAAAGTGACAATCGACCTCAATGGGCTTCAATGGAAGTAAATCGACGATTGCTGACAAAGTTAGTTGCAAACTCACTCAGATATATAAGAACTTATCAGATTCAACTTCAAATTAGGAAGAAAGACTTTAAAAATGTTCCATCTATACAAAGTGACAATCGATCTCAATGGGCTTCAATGGAAGTAAAAAGACGATTGCTGACAAAGTTAGTTGCGAACTCACTCAAATATATAAGAATTGATGAGATTCGACTTCAAATTGGGAAGATAGACTTTAAAAATTTACAATCAACACAAAGTGACATTCGACCTCAATGGGATTCAATGGAAGTGAATCGACGATTGCTGACAAAGATAGTTGCAAACTAACTCAAATATATAAGAATTGATGAGATTCGACTTCAAATTCGGTAGAGAGAATATGGAAATTTTCAATCAACGCAAAGTGACAATCGACCTCAATGCGCTTCAATGGGACTAAATCGACGATTGCTGACAAAGTTAGTTGCAAACTCACTCAGATATATAAGAACTTATGAGATTCGACTTCAAATTAGGAAGAAAGACTTTGAAAATTTTCCATCTATACAAAGTGACAATCGATCTCAATGGGCTTCAATGGAAGTAAATAGACGATTGCTGAAAAAGTCAGTTGCAAACTCACTCAGATATATAAGAATTCATGAGATTCGACTTCAAATTATGAAGAAAGACTTTGAAAATTTTCCATCAATACAAAGTGACAATCGATCTCAATGGGCTCCAATGGAAGTATATCGACGATTACTGCTGAGTTAGTTGCAAACTCACTCAAATATATGAGAATTGATGAGATTCGACTTCAAATTGGGAAGATAGACTTTGAAAATTTTCCATCAACACAAAGTGACATTCGACCTCAATGGGATTTAATGGAAGTAAATAGACGATTGCTGACAAAGTTAGTTGCGAACCCACTCAAATATATAAGAATTGATGAGATTCGACTTCAAATTAGAAAGATAGACTTTCAAAATTTTCAATCAACACAAAGTGACAATCGACCTCAATGGGCTTCAATGGATGTTAATCGACGATATCTGACAAAGTTAGATGCGAGCTCACTCAAATATATAAGAAATGTTGGAATTCGACTTCAAATTAGGAAGATTGACGTTGAAAATTTTCAATCAACACAAAGTGACAATCGACCTCAATGGGCTTCAATGGAAGTAAATCGACGATTACTGCAAAGTTAGTTCCAAACTCACTCAAATATATGAGAAATGATGAGATTGGACTTCAAATTAGGAAGATAGACTCTGAGAATTTTCAATCAACTTAAAGTAACAATCGACCTCAATGGGCTTCAATGGAAGTAAATCGAAGATTGCTGACAAAGATAGTTGCAAACTCACTCGAATATATAAGAATTGATGAGATTCGACTTCAAATTGGAAAGATAGACTTTGAAAATTTTCAATCAACACAAAGTTACAATCGACCTCAATGGGCTTCAATGGAAGTAAATCGACGATTGCTGACAAAGATAGTTGCAAACTAACTCAAATATATAAGAATTGATGAGATTGGGCTTCAAATTAGGAAGATAGACTTTGGAAATTTTCAATCAACACAAAGTGACAATCGATCTCAATGGGCTTCAATTGAAGTATATCGACGATTACTGCAAAGTTAGTTGCAAACTCACTCAAATATATAAGAATTGATGAGATTCGACTTCAAATTGGGAAGATATACTTTGAAAATTTTCCATCAACACAAAGTGACATTCGACCTCAATGGGATTCAATGGAAGTAAATAGACGATTGCTGACAAAGATAGTTGCAAACTCACTCAAATATATAAGATTGATGAGATTCGACTTAAAATTAGGAAGATAGACTTTGAAAATTTTCAATCAACACAAAGTGACAATCGACCTCAATGGGCTTCAATGGAAGTAAATCGACGATTGCTGACAAAGTTAGTTGTAAACTCACTCAGATATATAAGAACTTATGAGATTCAACTTCAAATTAGGAAGAAAGACTTTGAAAATTTTCCATCTATACAAAGTGACAATCGATCTCAATGGGCTTCAATGGAAGTAAAAAGACGATTGCTGACAAAGTTAGTTGCGAACTCACTCAAATATATAAGAATTGATGAGATTCAACTTCAAATTGGGAAGATAGACTTTGAAAATTTTCTATCAACACAAAGTGACATTCGACCTCAATGGGATTTAATGGAAGTAAATAGACGATTGCTGACAAAGTTAGTTGCGAACCCACTCAAATATATAAGAATTGATGAGATTCGACTTCAAATTAGGAAGATAGACTTTCAAAATTTTCAATCAACACAAAGTGACAATCGACCTCAATGGGCTTCAATGGATGTTAATCGACGATATCTGACAAAGTTAGATGCGAGCTCACTCAAATATATAAGAAATGTTGGAATTCGACTTCAAATTAGGAAGATTGACTTTGAAAATTTTCAATCAACACAAAGTGACAATCGACCTCAATGGGCTTCAATGGAAGTAAATCGACGATTACTGCAAAGTTAGTTCCAAACTCACTCAAATATATGAGAAATGATGAGATTGGACTTCAAATTAGGAAGATAGACTCTGAGAATTTTCAATCAACTTAAAGTAACAATCGACCTCAATGGGCTTCAATGGAAGTAAATCGAAGATTGCTGACAAAGATAGTTGCAAACTAACTCAAATATATAAGAATTGATGAGATTGGGCTTCAAATTAGGAAGATAGACTTTGAAAATTTTCCATCAACACAAAGTGACATTCGACCTCAATGGGATTCAATGGAAGTAAATAGACGATTGCTGACAAAGATAGTTGCAAACTCACTCAAATATATAAGATTGATGAGATTCGACTTAAAATTAGGAAAATAGACTTTGGAAATTTTCAATCAACACAAAGTGACAATCGACCTCAATGGGCTTCAATGGAAGTAAATCGACGATTGCTGACAAAGTTAGTTGCAAACTCACTCAGATATATAAGAACTTATGAGATTCAACTTCAAATTAGGAAGAAAGACTTTGAAAATTTTCCATCTATACAAAGTGACAATCGATCTCAATGGGCTCCAATGGAAGTAAAAAGACGATTGCTGACAAAGTTAGTTGCGAACTCACTCAAATATATAAGAATTGATGAGATTCGACTTCAAATTGGGAAGATAGACTTTGAAAATTTTCTATCAACACAAAGTGACATTCGACCTCAATGGGATTCAATGGAAGTGAATAGACGATTGCTGACAAAGTTAGTTGCGAACTCACTCAGATATATGAGAATTGATGAGATTCGACTTCAAATTGGGAAGATAGACTTTGAAAATTTTCCATCAACATAAAGTGACATTCGACCTCAATGGGATTTAATGGAAGTAAATAGACGATTGCTGACAAAGTTAGTTGCGAACTCACTCAGATATATGAGAATTGATGAGATTCGACTTCAAATTAGGAAGATAGACTTTCAAAATTTTCAATCAATACAAAGTGACAATCGATCTCAATGGGCTTCAATGGAAGTATATCGACGATTACTGCAAAGTTAGTTGCAAACTCACTCAAATATATAAGAATTGATGAGATTCGACTTCAAATTGGGAAGATATACTTTGAAAATTTTCCATCAACACAAAGTGACAATCGACCTCAATGGGCTTCAATGGAAGTAAATCGACGATTACTGCAAAGTTAGTTCCAAACTCACTCAAATATATGAGAAATGATGAGATTGGACTTCAAATTAGGAAGATAGACTCTGAGAATTTTCAATCAACTTAAAGTAACAATCGACCTCAATGGGCTTCAATGGAAGTAAATCGAAGATTGCTGACAAAGATAGTTGCAAACTCACTCGAATATATAAGAATTGATGAGATTCGACTTCAAATTGGAAAGATAGACTTTGAAAATTTTCAATCAACACAAAGTTACAATCGACCTCAATGGGCTTCAATGGAAGTAAATCGACGATTGCTGACAAAGATAGTTGCAAACTAACTCAAATATATAAGAATTGATGAGATTGGGCTTCAAATTAGGAAGATAGACTTTGAAAATTTTCAATCAATACAAAGTGACAATCGATCTCAATGGGCTTCAATGGAAGTATATCGACGATTACTGCAAAGTTAGTTGCAAACTCACTCAAATATATAAGAATTGATGAGATTCGACTTCAAATTGGGAAGATATACTTTGAAAATTTTCCATCAACACAAAGTGACATTCGACCTCAATGGGATTCAATGGAAGTAAATAGACGATTGCTGACAAAGATAGTTGCAAACTCACTCAAATATATAAGATTGATGAGATTCGACTTAAAATTAGGAAAATAGACTTTGGAAATTTTCAATCAACACAAAGTGACAATCGACCTCAATGGGCTTCAATGGAAGTAAATCGACGATTGCTGACAAAGTTAGTTGCAAACTCACTCAGATATATAAGAACTCATGAGATTCAACTTCAAATTAGGAAGAAAGACTTTGAAAATTTTCCATCTATACAAAGTGACAATCGATCTCAATGGGCTTCAATGGAAGTAAATCGACGATTGCTGACATTGATAATTGTTGATAATTTATGTACCTACTTAAAATCAAAAATCAGCAGATATAAGTAAAATACAAACAATTTAGAAATTGAGTTCCTTTTTTAATTATACATTCTTAAAAGGCAAACCTTTGGCTTATTAGTCATAACGATTAATTCTACTGAGTTGTCAAAATTTTTAATTTGATTCGTTTGAACATTATTGATGACGTATTAGTCGCGTGATGGAAGACTTCCAATCAGTTATCATGTGATACTTTTAATAGACATATTAAACACAAATTCTGTGCTCCAATATTGAGTTAAACATTTCACTAATAGAAAATATTGTAGAATTGACAATTATCTTAATATACGAAGGTGAGAAAAATAAAAAAAAACATTATTGTTTTGAATACTAGCATCTACTATACTATACATCTACTATATTTCCAAATGACTCTTGTTTAATTTTTAATGATAAAGATTTAAAAATACTCGATAAACATTTGTTTATTTTGACGGATATTGATAGAACTGCACCCACAAAGATAAAAGCGAAAAAAAAATTGTCAGCGATAAAAATGAAACATATAAAAAATAATTATTGACAACACAAGTAACGGGAAACTAGGACAGTGCCAGTTGGATAATGCAGTCAATTTTGAACGTAAATTCTATACATAGAAACATAGACAATTTTGAAATGAGACTTAATAATTTAAACTCGAATTTATTATATATCAGATTCTAAAAAAAACGAATTCTTTATAGTTTTTAAATAAAAACTTACCTGATTTAAAAAGTTATGCTACAACAAGCTCTACTCGTTATACATAATGTAGAAATTCTGTACATTGGGCTACATTTGAATTATTAATAAATAACTATGCGCTTGTGTCATGCACGGCACGAAATAAAAATCTTGGAGCCTGCAACCTCTGTGGACCGTGTCAGCACGGTTTTTAGCATTGAATCGCATTAGAAATGCTAGCATGCTTTATTCACAGGTCTTATTCCAAATCACCTCAGGTACCGATCGCATGCGCACGGCTCTTCTCATGAACGACAATTTTGAAAGTGCGCATGCGATCGGCTCCTAACCTAATTCGGAATCAGACCCGCGAATAAAGTTATTGTTTCTCGTATTTCCAATTCGCCTGCGAATTGCATTAGAAATGTACTTGCAACTCATTTAAAAGTCCTCCGTATTTAAAGTTTATCTATGGTGTTTTATCACACATGGCTTCTATACATAATGTGATTAACGCTCGTTATTATAGATTTTTTCGAAATACAGGATTATTTTTTCAAGGGAAAAATAAATTTATCAGTTATATCTTTTTTAGGACATTTATAAAGTTTCCATTGGGAAAAAGTGGATCAATATAGAAATGTAAGCATAAGGAAAGAGAAGACGGTTGCCGGCCGACATGCTTAATTAGTAGATGAGATATTATAAAATAACAAAACACATGTTTTTCACGACTTTTGTATAGTAAGATCTTTATTGTAACCTTTGTTGTAGTAAAATCTATTTAAGTACTATTCAAAATCCAAAAAGTTTGTAAAAAGTGTATTTTTGAAAATAAAATATTTTTTAAGTGTTGCAAACGACATTTCTATATTTATTTGTGTTGTGCTTAGGCTGTCTACGTTAAGTTCGTTGTTTGAGTATTATCTAAAATATTTGGGCATTTCAGGTGAAATCAGAATGTTTAAAAATGTATTATTAATTATAAATTGTGTAATCAGTTTACAAAAGAGGTAGTTTTTGGCCGCGACGCAAATCAGAATACGTAACTGAATTTTCTGTTGTGAAAGAGTCTTTTTATAAACTTAAAAATATGCACAATATCCTTGGGTGCTTCGAGGGTAGATTCACCATTTGTTAAATATCTACAAAATACGTGAAATTAACGGATTTTAGAGCTCAGAACCCCAAATAAAGTACACGGACAATTTTAGTATCCAGCCTTACAATTTTTGAGGTAACTCTTTTAACTCAATAATAATTAACTTCGTTGAAATTTTTTTAGTAACCTTGGTTTATATTGTGTAAGTAGCAAAAAATATATAAATTTTGAAGTTGATGTATTCCATTGGAAGTAAATCACATCCGTGGATCATTATGTTGTTAATGATGTGTTGATTCAAAGTGAAGGGCCTCCAATCCGTGGAAACGTAACAAAACCATATTCTCAAAAATCTCTGTTCAATATAATTAATAGAGATTCATTCTTTGTTTTATTTCCATCGGTTTAATAGAGTATTGATTTGTTACTTTCTGTGTAAATTAAAAAGTTAAAAAGTGTCTCAAAGAACATTTCTATATTATGCTGATTCGTATATATATGTTATAGTTACGAGGTTTGTTATTTATTAGCGTCGTGTTTCTAATTTTACTTTAATTGACTTGAATTACATGTTTTTGATTAATCATAGTACTGCCTCATCGCAAAGGAATTTGATTTTAAAGACCATTTAGTGCATCAGTTGTCATTTTTTTGGTGCCAATGTAATACTTTTCCGGATTTTGTTCACCAGATTCAGTTTCCTTTGATTAATTTGCATATGGATGACTTTTTCTGCAAGAATTTGATACAGAATTAAATTTTTTGTTAAGAATGTTTCTATAGAATTGGAACATGTGGAGCTATTTATATGTTAGCTTCCTGTAGCAAAATGAAAAACAAAAGTAAAATAAATAAAACACGATATATGTTAAAAACTTTTATATTTTCATGTCTTACAGAATAATTTGAGTAATGAGTCCAGCAGCAATAGTTACACCTCCGACTCTAAGCATGATTCTTCCCAATTCTTTACATTCACTATACAATTCCAGAGCTATAGGTCTCGATACTTGTATTTCAATTAAAGCACTAGTATTATTCCCCAAAAATCTCGGATGCTTCTTCAACAGCTCACCAGTATTCTTATTCAATTGAGATATTAATTTACTAACAACAACCGGTTCCACTAACGATTGATGATGCAATACCACCGAGAATCCTTTAGTTATAGGCACTGTTACGTTAAAAACCACTATCCTAGCTTGGAATTTGCTAGCTACTTGTACGGGGTTGAGGGGATCGCAAAGTATATTTCCAACTGATACATTTTGCATTTCTATTCCAGATAAAGTTACTGTTACTTGATCGCCAGCGAATACGACGGTTTTCGATACTTCTTCTATCATAAGTGACTTCACTAGAGCTACTTCTCTATTGGGACATATCAAGACTTTATCTCCTATACTTAGAGTACCAGTTTCGATTCGTCCTGATACGCAAAACAACGTACCGGTACCCTAAAATACACAATAAAATTATTATAAACTTTCAAACTTTCAAAATTATTTGTTTTGGTAAGAAAGTTCAAAATTAAACGTTTCGATAATAAAGTTATGATCTTCAGAGACCAAACGCAGTTTATCTGGGGATAAATAACTTTGTTTTAAAAACATATGCATGACAATCTAATTCTAAATGAGGTATTGGTATTGGTATTTACATAGAGTGTTTTAATCTAAATATGTTTGGAGAAGATTCTGTTGGAGACAGTAATGACAGTAAAAAATTGAAAAACGTTGTCATAACATGAAAAGTATCTGTTGGAGACAGTAACGGCAGTAAAGTTTAAAGAAACTTTGTCAAAACATGAAATTGTATAGAGAATCTCAGAAAAGTGTCTGTTGGAGACAGTAGAAGCAGTAACAGATTGAAAAACGTCGTAAAAATATTAAATTTTGAAGAGATTCTCAGAAAAGTGTCTGTTGGAGACAGTAAATGCAGTAAAAGATTGAAAAATGTCGTTAAAACATGAAGTTTTGGAAATATTAAAAAAATGTCTGTTGGAGACAGTAGAAGATTGTAAAACGTTGTTATGACATGAAATTTTTAAGAGATTGTCAGAAAAGGATCTATGGAAGGCAGTAATGACAGTAAAAGATTAAACAACGTCGTCATAACATGAAATTTTGAAGAAAAAATTTCAGAAAAGTTTCTGTTGGAGACAGTAACGACTGTAAAAAATCAAAAAATGTTGTCAAAACATGAAATTTTAAAATTTGTGAGGGACAGTATCAATACATGAAATTAATTTTAGAAAATCAACAGCATAAACAAATTTTAAAAATACCTAAATTATGAATAAAGTTTGTTAAACAACATAGTCCAAAATACGGTTTCTGAATACTGATCTCAGATCTAGTATAAGAAAATAAATATTATGAATCAATCTCAATTAAATTACCTTAAATATGTCATTAATTGACAGTCTGAAGGGTTTAGAAATGGGCCTATCAGGCGCTCGAAACTTATCTAGAAAAAAAACATTAAAATTATTTCAATATGGTATTAATTTCCCTATCGAAGTCATTAAATCAATTTTTGGATAACATTAATTGATATAAACAAAAAAAATATAGCAAATCATCAATAAGACCACAGTTAAGGTTCCCGTTATCGACTTCTTCATTCGATTGATATTTTAGAAATCTTTAAACAGCCTAATATCACTGGAGGCTATATCTGTCAAATATAGTGGATACAGTATTTAAATTGATCATTTTCAATCGATCTCAGTAAAAGAGAATTCTTCTATTCCGTATATTGGGCCATTTATTTATAATTTCCTTCTTCAGAAACTATAATCTTATCAGCCGATTCTTGGGTCTTTACTTGTTGCGGACAGCTTCCATGGAGTCCAGTCAAATTAATGCTAAATTCATTCGAAAGTACAGCAATGAATCTAGGGTTCATCAATGGTCACACAACCTTTATTGATCAATGTGCTACATTGTAAACCCCATACCTTTCGATGATGGTTGGTTTTATTGAAGAATAGTCATCATCATACTATTCAAGCCAAAATTTCAAAGTTTTTTCGGTTAAAAAACATTATTCAGTCAATACAGATTAGATTTAAACTATTGGTAGGAATAAACTCAATAATTTTACAGCCATCTTTTGAAATTTGGTACAATATGGTATTTTATTAAAAAAATGCGACTTTTATTGACTTCTATCCATCAAACCAAGGATTTATAGGGGATAAATAGAAACAAATCAAATTAATTGATTCTAAAAAAAACGTACCAATAACATCCAAAAGACACGGTCCGCTGTACCATTCCAACAACTCCTCCTCTGTTGGTTCATTAACCAAATTCTGTCCGGTCAAACCACTGCATGGTACAAACGTAACATCGGATTCTTTGAATCCGGCCTGTTTTAGAAACGCCTTAAGTTTCTTAACGATCTCATCGAATCGATCCTTCAACCAGGATACTGTATCTAATTTATTTATGGCGACTGCTAGTTGGGAAACCCCTAGCGAACGGACGAGGAGGGCGTGTTCTCTTGTTTGTCCACCGTGATCGAATCCGGATTCGAATTCACCACGTGTAGCGTCTACCACCAAAACGGCTACATCTGCTTGACCGGCTCCGGATATCATGTTCGGTATGAAATCTTTGTGACCGGGAGCGTCCAACAACGTTACCTGTCAAAATAAAATCGAATTATCAAATACAATTTAATGGAAAAACAGTTTGCCAGACAGAAAATGTGATAATTTCAATACATACGGCTTTAGTTTTTGTTTCGAATTGAAATCGGCCAACGTCCATCGTAATACCCCGATTTCGCTCCTCGCCAGTCTCGTCTAGAACCCAGGCGTACATGAAACTTTGTTTCCCTAATTTTCTACTTTCTTGTTCGTACTTGTGCATCACTTTTTGATTAACCTCCAAAAAAATGTTAGTTATTTAGTCACATAAATTTTTTTTCTAGTCTGTGAATTTCTACGGATCATTATTTGTTTTTGATATTATATCGAGCTCAGAGGTTCCTCGAAGACAACTTCCAACATTTTTATGCTATATTTCTACCATATTTGCTTGTAGAGTACAATTAATTAATATTAGAACCAGTATAGACTTGCATTATATAACCATGGGGTTGTACCAAAAAAAATTTAAATATAATACAAAAATAAAGTATTAAGGAAGATTGATATCCCATGGTATATTTGTAATAGTGATCTTATAAGGCTCTGAATATGGAAACTATTGAAAAAGATATTAGCAAAATCTTCATTGGCAGCTTCTAAACAACACAAGAATAGAAAGAAGACTTAAAAGGACCACACCACTCGAGAAAAATTATTAAAAGCAGTTGTGTAATCCCATAAGCCAAAACCTAAGAAATACTGATGAGTATACTTAAGTTTCAAATTTAAACAGTATTCATGATGGTATAAAATTGCTCATTTTTCTATTTCGACTGAATTTTAATCCAATAAAATACCCTGGTAACTGTTTTTCAATGTTAACAAGGGAAAAATGTGCTACAAAAATGACCAAATATGGGACATACTTCACTAAGCTGTAGAAGCATTTGGGACCAAAAACACTATCTGATAAATGATCAGAAATGGTATACAGAACAACAGACAGAACTGAGATAGGAGTGTACGAGCCTAAAGACTACTCTGAAAGGCTGGTCTTTGTGTCCAGTTCAACCTAGACAGATGATCATTAGAGCTCTAAGCTCCAATGTCATATAATCTAAACTAGTTTGGGAATGCCTGCCTGGACAAGCTAAATGAGGCAAAAAAAAATAAATTTACCCCTGAATGGATTCCGGGACACACTGGAGTGGATGGAAGCGAAATAACTAACAGATTTGATAAAGTATGGACGGATAAACCCTTGATAGCACTCTAGTTCTACATAATAATGGAGAAGAAGATAGATAGCAGAAAAACCAGTTACTGGAGCAATCTAAAGGGGTTAAGACAGACAAAGACACTCCTGGGAAGCTATAACCAAAGAAGATCTGCTGAATGTATCAACCTACGAATACTAACAGGAGTCCTCACTGTGTACTGTCACCTCAATGGACACTTGAAGACGCTAGATTCTGTTGTGAAAAGGCCGAACCTCTCGAAATGTAAACACTACTGAAATAGAAGATTTCAAATTCTGAACTTTCTAAGATAGATCAGAACTGTAGACATAAAGGACTCCAGTATCACAACAAGAAAGGAGGACTAAATAGATCGTTTAGGTCGTGGTGTACATGGTACTTTAATATACACATATATAATTCAATTAATCTGGTTTCCATTGTGGAATAAACCACATTTTTCTTTGCTTTCTTCCATTTAGTTTGTTTTTGCCTACATTTCTTCAGACTTCCTAATTTTTTTTTGAAATTTCTATCTACATCCTTCTAGTATCCTCTTCCAGTTAGGTCTTACTTTTGCTTTTATTTTTGTGATTTATATTCTGTTATTTATGCTGCTTTGCTTTTCTCTCTGATATACACCCCTCCCACCCGATTTGGCGTGATTCTAATATCATTTTAACGTTTTTTCTATTCCGTAAATGAACAATTTTTTAATCTTGATTCTGATTTATTTTCATACCCCTTTGTCGAGTTTCCCATGTACATTTGCAGTACTGAGATAGTAAGAGTATGTCATCTGATATCTAATGCTGATGAGATAAAAGTTAAATTAAAACTGGTCTCCGAATTAAGCATTGGAAACAAAAAAATGAGTTTATGTTGAGTCAATAATTGTTGAAGTAACAGAAAGAAGAATAATTTAATAACTGCTGAGGTATACAGTATATGATAGTCACAGTTACTCACCTGTCCTAATTCGCAAAGTAGTCTCCCCATCAAAGTACTCTTTCCGGCGTCAACATGTCCAATTACAACCATATACAACTGCTCCTTTTCTTCTCCTCGTTCCTTCTTGTATACAAACTGTGGATCAAATTTGTGTTCTCTAGCTTTCAATTGCTTGACTTCGTCAGCGAAATCCATCTGGTTTTGATTATTCACTGGGGTGACTTTACCAGATGCCGGCGATTGAGATCTAGGTGTTATGCTGTCTTTTTGCGGTAAGTCAAAACCTTTCGTTATGTTCGTTATGGTTTTTGGAGTCGATGAAATAACTTTTGTCTGTTCAATGTGAGGCGTTGGTACTAGTTGTGGATGGGGGAGTGCTTCAAAATTCAATATATACATAAAATTTGTTTACCTACTTCATATTTAAAAAAACCTATTCTATTTATACATATAAGAAAATAATTAATAAATAAAAATATTTTATGAAAAAAAAAACTGTTGGAAAGATCTTTAAACCCAACATTTAATAAGTGTTACTACGATTTTAAATACCCACTAATTCTGCTATCAGGTGATAATGTACTGAAATCAAACCTCTTGATATTAGTCAATGTAATTTTTGGTAAAAATAATTTAACCTGCTTCTTATATTTTCTACAAATAATTTTACCAAAACAAGTTCTGCGTTTTTCTAAATTAAAATGCTTTGTTTTAATTTCGCTTATATTAAAATTGCAAGTAAGCGTTTCTCTATCTGGTATTGAAGTGTCTTCATCAACACAACTTACAAATGGTATTTCAAAGTTTTCTGAAACTTTCTGTTCAATCAACGGGGTGCTTACAGTACTTTTTAGAGCTTTTGTTAAATCTATTTTCATTTCTGTTACATCATTACTGGGTACTACACATGGAGGCATAGATAAAGAAATTTTGTTCAAATTATTTGTTATACTACTTTTATTGTTTATTGTTAAATTTTGCATTTTATTTTCTATTTCTATTGTTGGTGTATCAATAGAATTATTTTTTAAATGAGTAGAAACCAAATCAGATAAGGAATTAAAGCGAATATCTTGAGTACCAATATTAGTTTTATCTAGAGTAGTTTCTTCATTTTTTGATAAATTGAGGATTGTAAATTTGGGTTTTCCACTCATTGAAAAATTAGGTATTGTAAATTTGGGTTTATCACCGCTGTCTGTTAATTTCGGAACAAAAAATGTTGATTTTGAATCTTTTTTAACTTTACTACCAGAATTAGTAGGTTTAGATTGAGCTGTATCAGGTATTTTATTAAAAATATTTGGTATGATAAAAGTAGATTTAGCTTGATTCAGTTCTAAATCTACAGTTGATTGAGTTAAATTTAATTTATTAAGCTGGTTGTCATCTTACCTTCCAAAATGCGAAAAAATCCAAAAATCCAACATGAAAAAAAGGAAACATATCTAGTTAGACTTTTAATTGAGTACACATGATATAATATAAAATTATAAATTATTGACAATTTGCACCTAGAAGCACCTTTCTAGGCAGGTAAACCTAAGAGTAAATGTTACTCAAGGTTTTTTTAAACATCACCTTGATTTGATTACAAGACAGCTACAAAATTAGATGCTCTTTTGAAAAATCTTCATCAGATATTTAACATGGCCAAACCGTCTTTTTCTTCAATTCTAAGAGAAACAGAGTCCTAGCTCCAATAGGAGAAAAGTCGTAAATAGATACTATTTTGAAAGTTCCTCAAACTTAAAAAACTATTTAGGTTAAAATGTGGTTAAAAATGTTCATTTTTAAATACCTTTCTATTAATCAAATAGTTCCTAGTATAGGTGCTTTTACCCTAATCATCAAAACTCTTATATATATATCTTTCCAAATAACAATAATATAATCACCTTTTTCCAAAGTTCCAGTCTGATACTGTGGATCTTCCAATATTGTATTTATTGATTTCTCAACATCAAATTTTGATTTTATTATAATATTGACTAGATCATTTCTTGAAATATTCATGGATTCTAGTGTCTTGGTGATTTGATTGATGCAAGTTGCTAATTTGTCTCTATCCACATCTGATAGTTCAGCTTCAGATTCATCTTCCTCTTTTATGTCACCTTCTGAGCTTCTTTGTGAAATATCTCTATTATAAATAAATTGTCTATTACTTGGGGATATATAGTAATCGTCGTCCACTGAATGTCCGTAAATATCATCATATCCATCGTAGTCTACAAAATAAAAAAAAATCAAATATCATTAGAATATATAGAATAAACTAACCATCTGAGTAATCCATATTCCTGACATCCCTATGGCGAGACATTATGACGCCTTCTTATTTTACTATAAATGAGTTATTTAGATATTTTGTTAATTATAAGTATTTGTAAATTAATACTGTTTAAATCATTACTAGTTTATTATATGTATTACACAGATTTTACACGATACTTAAGTCTTGACGTTTAACGTATTGATAATGACACATGACACAATTAATATTGTTGAAAATTTTGGCAGTAACGATGATCTATACTTTATTTTATTGATAAAAAATTAGACATAATTCAGCGAATATCATAGAAATAATGTTTATTTGTTAAATTTGATCAATAGTGTGATTTAATTTTATCTAAAGAATAAACAAGATTGAAGATAGGAAGTAGATTGGAACGTATATCTATCTATTCATTGAATGACATTTTATTAACAAAAGGAAATAATTCTACGGGTGTCATAAGAATAATAGTTTTTTTTTCAATTTTAATCAATATTATGATACTAAAGTAGAAATGGTAGAGCTCTTCCATCACATGGCCAACTACAAGATATACGTGAGAGTTTTTTTAAATTAACAGAAGTAATCGTAAAAAGAGATATATTTCCGTAACATGAATAACTGAGTGTAGTAAAAGTTAACTTTGTGAAATGTGTATAAGTACCTATTGTGTTGTGTAGGGAATTTTTGGATTGAACGTATATTTATTGTTAAAATCAGTTCTTTTAAGAACTAATTTGATTTTTTAGTAAATTTTACAAGATAAGTACGAATATAATAAATCATCAACTTGTAAACTTTTGACATTTTATAATACCTAAAATGTAGTAAGATATGAAGATTACAATGCTTATGTTACTATATATTGTTTATAATTTTGTACAATTTGTGAATCTCTGAAGAATTTTCAAAATTGCATCAATCAAGTGTGTCATTATACTTAACGGTATATTAACTACCAGCAATAAATCATTGTAACTATTCTAATGTTTTTATTTGTTTGTTAATAAATTGTTGCTGGAAACAACCAGGTACTACTTAGTTTTAAAGAACTTTGGGTTCCAGTTAGAACTTTAAAAAAGTTCATCTGTTGTTTCGGTTACTAGTATCTATATGTGTTTAAATTTTATTTCTGACGTCTGTTATGGATACTTTTATTTGTGTGTTGATGATGGTAATATGTTCACCGAAACATCGATTTAATTTAGTAGACTAAATTTTACGTCGCTTTTGTGAACTACATAAATCTGTACCTACTTACATAAAATCCAAGTCATCTTGTAAAAAACCAGCTTTCTAGCCAGTAAGGCTAATATTGATTTTGGATATTGTAACTTATTCACCCAGTGTATCAATATTTTGATCTGATCAAAAGAATTTAATAATTTAAAAAGTTGAAATTCTTTTTTATTTACCAATCCGTTAAACGCCGATCTTTGGAATATTAGTCATAACTATTATTTTTATTTGGCTCATATGAATATTGCTAAGGTATTAGTCATCTGACTGAAGACTTCTACAACTTTTACTTTTTTATATTTAAAAGAAAAAAGAAAGTGAAGTTTGGATGTATATAATCTTTGGGTTGGAACGTACACTATTGAGCTCAAACATATTCATTAACATGTCATAGGTTGATATAAGTCAACACAATATTTCCCTGAAAATGTACATTTTATTTACTGGTATATTTAACTAGTTCTTCGTGCGATAATTTCTATTGAAATGGACAACATATCTCAACAATCTGATGAAATAGAAGCCCTTAAGTCTATATATGGGGAAGAGTGGAGGTCTGAAACCGTTCCTGGTACATATAGTATAGATATTAGCAAAGATGTAAGACTTTATATTACTCTAGTTCCCGAATATCCATCAAGTTCTTTGCCAAAATATGAATTGTTAGCACCTAATTTAACGTTTAATCAGAAGAAATTTATTCAACAAAAATTTCATAATTTATATGAGTAAGTTTTGTATTTCACAGTAGTGTGCATATAAAATGATTGTGAAAATCATTCTTGAATATATATTCGTAGATCTGAAGGTGGTGGTCCACTAATTTATCAAATGATAATGATTACTGAGGATGTAGTGAAGAAATCGGATTCAAAAAATGTTCCATCTTCTACAACTAAACCATGTGTAGAAGAGGGTTTAGTTATTAACAATTCGAAAAATTATTCTCATTTAAAAGTAATTCACGGACCGACTGTTATTGATAGAAAAAGTGTGTTTCAAGGACATGTTTGTGAAGTTAAATGTAAAGAAGATATTAGGTAGGATATCTCTTATACTATATTCAATATACGAAGATTGTCCATAAAATAAAACTCCCAATGAATTTTCACAATGAAAAACATGTTTAATGGAGTTGAACAATTCATGTTTGGAAAGATCTTCTTTTAGCTTTTCGTCAGTTTTGAAATTATTCCCTTTTAAGTGTTTTCTTTTAATTCGGAGAGGAGATGTTAATCACTGGGGACTAAGTCTGGGATGTAAGGGGGAGTGAGACAAAAGAATGAAAGTTCACTAAAATACTAGTTTATTTCTGAGGGTAATGAGTATGGCTTTTGACTAATATATTTGACACATTCTTCTGAAAGATTTATATTGTATCGCAGATTGGGATTGTACTATTTTAAATTTGGATATACACTACTTCATGGTACACCAGAAATACTTTCCTTATTGATTGGGTGTATGTACAAAATCCATTTCCATCAATTTATTCTTCAATATCGAATCTTACCAATGACCAAAATATTCAGTCTTGGAGGATAGGAATTAAGTGCAGTTGTGAATGAATTTCCACTAGAGGAAGGTTTTTTGCAACCAAAAATCGAATCACAGGGCATAATTTGAAACTGGTGTGAGAATTAAATGGAAACTCTATCTTTCACGGCTACTAAGAAAGAATGAACATTGTAGACAACTCACGAGAGGTGAGAGCCGGGTAAAAGAGAGCCAAGCTACATGCCAGTGTCACTAAATCCCATCTAATAGTGTTCCTAGCGTCCGCAGCTTTTTGTGAACCTCATTTTATGGATAACCCTCGTATTTATATTAAAATAATTGAGATGTTGGTGATATTTTTATTTTAGTGGATTCATGGAATTACTTTTGGACAATAGAAAAATAGCTCAAGCTACTCACAACATTTCCGCATATAGGATTTTGCAGTCTAATAATGTAGTAATGCAGGTAAGTATTGGTAATATTGAAATAAAATTATTTAGATTAGGGAAACGTTTTTCTAGGATTGCGATGATGATGGAGAAAATAAAGCATCTTCGAGGCTCTTGGACCTACTACAAACTCTAAAATTAAATAACGTTATGGTCGTAGTTTCAAGATGGTAAATATAAGCATTTATATGTAATCAAAATAATATCTCAATATCAACAAAAATAATTTTAATTTAACTTGTTTATATGGGTGCCAAACAATGTTTGCTAGATTGGGTTCAGCAAATCCATTGTCTAGAACCCATTCTTGCTGCTATCACATCTCTCAACGTTCTGATTGCAAGACAGGCTCTATGGAGATTGATAGAGACATCTGATGTGAGACAAGCTAAGGAACACATAGATGGATCTTCTGCCTCTTTTACTAAACAACTGCTTCAATTAAATAGGCGCGAAATTCGATTAGTGACTGGACACGGTCATCTAAGTTGCCATATCTACACTATGGGCATCAAGGTTCTAACCAAAGCGCCTCAGCTTCTCAAAAGTCATTGGTCTAGTGGGGATATTCAAAGACCTATGTGCTTAATGTCCCTTGGTTGCTTGTTTTTATCTCTATTATTTCTTGTCCAGTTACCATTCCTAGTTTCTCTATGTGCTCTGTATATTTTGTCTTTTTTATTTAATTGAAAACTTTCTGTGTTCGCTGTATAATAGCGAGTTAAATAATAGATAATTATTTTTATTTAGGTATGGGGGTATTCAATTGGGACCAGATAGATTTCGACACATTAACAATGCCGCAAGACAGGCCCTTGTAGAAGCAGGATTTGTAAAGACTTGACTTTTTGTATATTATTAAATGTATATAATTGAATAAAAAAAATGGTTTTTGATACTTTTATTGCATAGTTCAGTAACAAATTCAACTAAATAGAAAATTTCGATGGACAATTGGAACCCATAAACTTTGATTATGGTAGCAGAAGTAACATATAATCAGTCAATATTTAAAATAAGTAAAAAATGACAAATGGGTGACAAAAAAGGAACTTTTGTGAGGATATTAATAATGACAATTTAATAAAATTTAACATTTAATACTATATACTTTTCAAACTGTTATTACACATTGTTTTAATAATAAAATAAGACTTTTATGGTGGTAAATTGTATCTAACTGATTCATTATGAATTGCCCTGATCAAATCATGGTTAATAAAGAAAATAAATCTTAAACAGGCAATTTCCACCACAGCGTTATCATATAAACGGATTTTATTACCGGCTGTAATTGGTCTGCCATCGACAAATATGGGTCTTTTTCCTTCAGAAGAAAGATAAAATTCGCCAGTGTTTCTTAACCTAAAAGAACGAACGTTATTCGAATTATTATAAATAATTTATTATTTATAAACTCACCTTAAAGTACCCTGTCTACGTGATATTTTATATGCTGGTCCTTCGAGAGCGAGATCAATATCAACGACATGACCTTTTCCAGATCTACCGATACTTATTTCTCTACTCCTCATCAGATATCTAACCATTCTGCCTCTCAGAACAGCCAGTGTTTGATTATCTATCATACCGGGACATACTCCTGTAACACTATCAACTAATACATTCCATCTTCCAACCTAAAATTGAAGTTATTGATCAGAACTAATCACAAAACTAGAATTTATCTAGTTCTCAGTTTCTGATTATTCAGACGCAGAGTTTGAGGGTTTTCCAGAAAATTTTGAAACAAATTTCTGGGAAATTACTTCTCTTGTTCACTAGAGGCTACAAGTAAACCGTTAAGACTTATTAATAAAAACTGAAAAAAAAAAACAATGTTTGCAATAAAATAATTTAAAGTATTTTCTTCAAAAGGATTCCAGAAGCTTAAGAGCTTGAGAACAAGTTTAAACCATAAAAAAAATTGTTGGCAGTTACTAATATTCTCTGTGTAAACTAGTTGCTGTTGCCATTAACATTATTTAGATGTCTGACTGCCAGTAAGTTGGTGGATGTACCATTATGCTGAAAATACATCCCTCAGATAACAATGTTCGAGTGGACAAGTAAATTTGTTTTAGAATGTCCGAAAAAACCATAAAAAAAGTGAGGAACTACTAATTGGTTATTTGTGACATAAATCCCAAAGTTTTTTATCTACTCTAGGTGTGAGGTCGTTTTGAGTTCATATTCTCATGGTATTCGCTCTTTGTAGGTAGGATAGACTCATTTCAATTGCCTTTTTAACATCCGTAATTACTCACTTTAAGGTTACATTGTTCTAGGTCTGGTTATTAATTGGTAATCACAACAATTTGGTTGCTGTAATCAAATAGAGATGACATGTAATAATCAATTTTAATGAAAGAAAATTTTGATTTTGAATTGTTCTAATTTCCATAATACTTCATCATTGAACTATTTTTTCTGATTTCTATTTAGAGAAAACACTTCATTGAGTGTTTTTTATAACCTATTTGTCACAACTCTGGACTCATACCTACTGAATGTATCTTGGACAGTGTAAGTCACTTTTTTGTCTGTTTCCAGATCAAATACATGACAATGGCAGAAAAATTAATATAGTGTGTTAAATATCTTGCATAAGGAACTTATAATTTTATAAAATGAATAATGAAATATAAACCTCATTTTCCAATTGCCTAATTTCTTTAATATTCCTTCTCTGTTGAAGTTGTAATTCTTTATCTAGAGCTTCGTCGGGTGGTTCACTTAAATCTGTATCCTGAACAAATTCTTCGCAATCATTGAATGTCATTATAGGACGAGCGGATGTTGGAAGTGGTCCGATTGATTGATCCGGCAGAAGATTATACATTTTAAGACTTTGCCAATGACGAAATAATGAAGCAGATGTTCGGCCTGTATAGAATACTGAAGGATGTTGAGAAAGAAGATCTGCAAAGGTTTCTATTGTCGGAGGAGGTGTTGTATTCTAAAAATTCGAAAGTTAATTAATAATTATTTTGAAGGAAAAACGATTTTTCTCACAGATTTAATAGTACTAAGGATTTTTTCTTCTTGCTGACTCCAAAGAGCTCTATCTTGTACAGCAGCTATCATATCTGGATGAAGATTTCTCATTGCAGAAACTGCTACTCTTGAAACGGCTTGATCATATAACAGAGCGTACCATCTTTGTTGCAATTCTTGGACAGTAAACTTACAAGAAAATTTTGTACCTAAATGCACAGTTCTTAAATCATTAGTTTGTTGAACTCCTATAATAAGAGCTAAGTCATCTACGGGTTTCCATCGACCTAAATCCTTAGCCGTGTACTGCCCCCCGAGTTTTCCACCTTTTTTACCCCTTTTAGTTGAACCTAGTAAACTTTTAGAGACTTGTTTTCTTTTGGGGTCTACAAAATTTTGTGAAGTCGAGGGTTGCGGTAATGCTGGCGGCGTTGAAGGAGAAGCAACCGGTAATTCAGAATGGGAAGAATGTGTACGCGATCTTCCACTCTACAAGGAACAACATTATAATCAATTTAAATTTAAGAATTATATGTTTTACCTTTATATTAGACACTCCTGGCATACCCAAACTGTATTCTACCAATTCATCATCAAATTTTCTACGTTTAATTGATCTATTTGAGCTAAAACAATACATTTAATGACAATATTAAATAATGACAATTTTAGACTATTCTCACCTTCTACGCCTAGTGACATCGGCATTTTCTCCAAGATTATTTTGAGAATTCAAAGTGTACTCATTACCAGTTTGTATAAAATCAGATTCATGCACTAAATTCATTGTTATAAATAATAGGAAATCTATACAACAAACAAAAGAATGTTTTTCTAAGTGACTTATGACATTCAAATGATGGCATGTGCGATATTATCGATAGGCATTTTTTAAAGCTGCTCGACATTGATAAAGTTAGTGTTGTAGAGCATCGATTAATAGGGCTTTTAATCCTACAAATATAACGGCGATTTAAGAGGTAGTCATTATTAACTTCATAACAATAAGAAAAGTTTTGAAGCCATCTAAAAATAAAGATTGACATCAACAGTTGACAAGTCGAAAAAAACATCATATAAGAGATTAGGCGTCTTGAAATTTACAAAATCTGGCAATGTTGTAATCGAGAAATAATCATAAACGTAACAACTGTCTGGCCACGATACACATACACCGATATGCTGAATTGTCGGCTAAAATTTTACATGCCACGCGTATGACGTCAACCTGGAATCAGAATATTTTCTTGGCCATTAAGATTATGTTAAGTTCTATGTAAACACCGGGTTTTGTGTGTTTGTGATATTTTTTTGTACTTATCGGCCTAGGCAGTATTCAAGACTATTGTATAGTTGATATAACTGTTTTTAAATTCTTTTAAAATATTATACTTTCTATTAGAAAATCGTAATGCCGGGTTGTGCCGTGGCTACATGTAAAAACACTAATCGAAATACCAAAGAAACAGGTATTAAATACTTTGGTTTTCCAAAAAGTGAAGACTTGGCAAAGCAGTGGATAGGAGTCTGTCGTCGAAAGGATAAAATTAATTTAAAATATGGTAAATAAATGTTGTAAATCACAGTATAATACACATTCATATTTAACCTAATAATTATACCTTTTTATGTTCTTGATTCACTTGTAGAATTATAAGCAAAAAAGGTTTACTTACATATTTTGCTAATAAGTAATAATTGTTTTGATGTGTTTTAAAATATTTAGGATACCATTCATTCAGGTGTTTATTTATTTTAGCGCGTGTCTGTTCCATTCATTTTGATGAGGATAGTTTCGAATACCCTTTGCAACAAAAATTGTTAAACTATTTCCCCAAAAATAGTCGAAATTTAAAAGCTGACGCTATACCAGTATTACACCTTCCTGGTTCATTACAAAAACCAAAAAATACAGAGCGGTTAAACAGGATTTATAAAAGAAGGCAACGAAGAGTTGTAGAAGAAATATTAAAGGAATCATCACATTGTATGGTACCTCAACTTTCAACTTCCAAGAACGAATACCAATTTCCAATGTCTAATATCGAAACTATATTGGTTGAAGTACAGGGGACTACAGTTAATGAGAAAAATAGTGATGAAAAGAAAGAGCAGGAGTAAGATTAAAATAATAATTATTGATACTTTATTAATGGAGTATTAGTATAGTTTACTAGGTAATACCAAATATCTTTTTTGTTTTAGGATAAATAAACTGATGAAAAAAATAAAAATGCTAGAGGAGCAGAACGATGCACTTCTTAAAAACATTGAAGTAGTAAAAGATTCAATAAGTAAAAAATATGAAGATGCATTGGCAACTGTGTTTACACCGGGACAAATTCGAAAATTGATGGATCCAGTAAAAGACAAAAAAATCTGGTGGTCATCAGAAGATATTGCATCGGCTATTGCTCTCAGAAGTGTTAGTCCTAAAGCTTATAGATATCTAAGGACAAATAGCTATCCTCTTCCGGCTATCTCCACCTTAAGAAGATGGGTCTTGTCTTTTAATATAAATCAAGGAATTCTGAAGAATGTCATATTGTTAATGAAGAAAAAATCTACTGATTTAATTGAAACAGATCGAGTGTGTGTCTTATCTTTTGATGAAATTCGTATCTCGAATAAAATTGATTTTGACAAAAAACGTGAACAGATAGTAGGACCGCACAAAACCTGTCAGGCCGTTATGGTACGTGGCATATTTTCTAATTGGAAACAGCCGGTGTACTACCACTTTGACCAGCCGATGACCAAACACATTCTAGAGGAAATAATATCTGAATTATTTAAGGCGAATTTCATAGTAGTTGCTATTTCCAGTGATATGGGTTCTGGAAATATTGCTTTGAGGTCCGAATTGAATATAGGACATGATAAAAATTGTTCCTTTTCTCATCCATGTGATGGTTCATTACAAATTTTTGTTTATGGAGATGTTCGCCACTTAATCAAACTAGCCAGAAACCATTTGCTTGATAAGGGCTTTATTGTGGACACAACTTTGGGTCATAAACTAACCAAACATTTGAATTTAGAGGAGTCAATGCTACAGAGAGTTAGTCCAGTTTTATCAAATACTGTAGGTAAAGAAAATGGACTCATGCCTGGTAATAGTAATTGGAAGGAAGTACAATTGTTCAACGATTGGTTTGATCTATTTAACTCCGGTTCTAAGTTTGTAGGGAATTGTCCATTAAAAAGTGCGTTTGGGACAGATTTACAAAATCAAAAAAACGTTATTAATCAGATGTCGGAATTCATTGTTGGGAAACAAGAAGCAATGATTCCATTTCAGAAAGACATATTGCTTTCTAATAGATCTCTTATTAAAATGTATGAATATTTATCTCAGAAATACAAAATTTATTATATTTTGACGTCGAGTCTAAACCGAGATATACTAGAAAATTTTTTTACCTACATTCGAGGAATGAGTGGTGCAAATGACCATCCTTCTCCAATGGATTTCACCCATAGATTGAGATGTTACATTCTTGGAAAAAATTCTACTGAGAACGCAAATACTGTGAAAGAAGAAAGTCATGTTTTAGACAAAACTGGTCTTCCAACATGGGAATCAGACACAGAGGAATTTTGCTTGACACAAGAAATGCTGTCTAGTTTAGTAAGAGAAGACCAAAACGAAGTTTTCTGAACGTGTCAAATAGAAGAAGAATTATCCGCTAATTGTAGAAAATGAAGTTTCAAATGTTAAGCAGAATTTTGAAATCTCGAATCCTCAAAATATATCGTCGCATATAAATTTAAAAATGAATATTTTGAGACATCTGAGGCACCTGGCCGACCGAGATCGGTTTCCAGAGGTTCTCTTCTATATCCGAATGGAGAATTATGGCAGGTAGCTAAAATAAGTTGGAATTTCTGGAACTGTTGGTGATAACTATACTGAATACACTATTTACACCACCACTACACCAACATCCACAATTACACTGTCTGACTCGCGTTTCGATAACCAAGTTATCATCTTCAGAGATTAACTTTAGGTACCTTCACTCTGAAGATGATAATCGTGTAATTGTGAGTGTTTGTGTAAATAGTGTGATCATTAGATATTAGAATCAGAATTTTTTAAGCTGCATGGGGCCTCTTCGAGCAGAGGAAACAGAAATTCAAAAATTGGCGCAAAGAACTGTGAGTTTATTACCAAACGCATCGGTGCCATTTGAGTTGATTATTCGCCTAAGCAGAACAAAGCTGTGGAATCTTAACCGAAAAATTAGTTTCAATAACTGCCAAAGAAAACTCAACAAGAAAATTACAAAATTTACAAATAATAAGAAATAAAAAGTTACCGTGGTTTATCTGATTATTAACTAATTTGATTAGATCTTCTTTAATCGGCGTTAAGGTCATTTGAGAACCAGGACCTTCACAAAAATCCTTTCTGTTCTGAGCATGGTGTCTCCAACGTCGAGCTGGATCGGATCCGTTTCAACGTGCTCTAACCATCGAATGCGCGGTCTTCCTCTCAATCGCCGCCCTCCAGGAACACCATAAATGGTTCTGCGGGGTTATAGATCAAAAGGCTTCCTCTCCACATGTCCTAGCCACCTCTGACTCGTCCCCCAGATGAACGCTACCAAATCTGGCTCGCCAAACGTCTGTCGCAGCTTAGCATTCTTCCTGATACTCCACGCAATGTTTTCGCCAAAAATCTTACGTTCCCAGCTGTTCAAAATCCGCTCAGTTGTCGTCGTCAATTTAATTAGATACTTTTTAATTTTTTGGTGTTTTTTTTTTAATTTATCATCTGCTTAACTTTTGAAGAAAGTATACGATAGTTATTGAATAATACTTAAGCAGCCGAGAAGAAAGCCACACACTAACTGCTGAAAAAAACTGGGAAAAAATTATGAAAGTCGTTACCTCATAACTCATCATGCCCTCACTTTTATTCGAAATGAGGCGAGGGAATGACAAAACGAATCATAACCTTTCTCGCAACATAACCTTTCGTTACAAACTAGCGTTTCGCTACGATTTCTACCTCTTAAAAACATACTTAACTACGTCATCAAAATTGAAATATTAAACTTACCTGTATTGGAATGATTGAATAAAGTCAATTCGTCATTCCGAACAAGTTACCGTACTACCAACTGTCAAAAACTAATGCAAATATTACCAGAGTCCTCAAACATATACCAACTTATCGAATGTTGGTAATGCTGTGAGGGAATGATTATTTTTTATGGGACAAATATTGCGTCAACGTTAAACAAGTATTTAATGACTTACGATTTTAAATTCAGAGAAATTTTGAAAGTTTGTTGTATTTACTATAGACGAAGCCATATTTCCAGATTTTTTAATAACTTAATAAAAACCTTGAAATGCCCGTATAATCCTAAAGTTATTACCAAAATTTTTCTTCAAAAAAAAACATCCTAAGTTGGTTAGGTTTATTCTAAAAACTGCTAGGACAGGAGTTCCAAATAACAGTTCCAAAACCTTCCAGAATTGAAGTATACCGAGTAAAAACGTACCCTTGGTGTAATTTTAAAGTAAACCTTTAAAATGTACCCTGATGATTATTTAACGAATTTCAACGGATACTTTTCATATACACAGATACTCTTTCTCTCTAACCTCTATAGTGACAACGCACCAAAGATCAAATCGTGTCTTATGTGACATCTGTTACAAGCCACAAACTTGATCTTTTAGGACACATTAAAAAAAATGGCGACCATAGCGATTTATATTTGTTTTTCCACATTTTTCATATCCTTGAATATATGAGTAGATCATCAATGGTCGCTCTGGATCGGAAGTGATTAGAAGGTATCGAAAATTTAGTTGTCAATTGTCAAAATCAGTTAATGCCCATTGAACATGGCCACTGTGGGGTGAACAAATGCTTTGGTTGTAAATTCTTGTAGTTTGTGAAGTTATTTGTTGGATTTTAGACTTTATTATTTCCAGTTTTATCGCGAAATGTCTTAAAGACTTGCTATTTAAAGTGCGTAATTTCCTACCGAAAAAGTGGTTTTGTCGCTTTTTTTTCAACTATGCAGAGTAAACGGTAAATATAGTCTGAAAAGCAAGTAGGAAACTTGTGGAAAACGAGCAAGATTCTGACAAGTTTAAATTAATTTAATATGGATAGTATACAGGGGATAGTCGTGAAGTCATAAAAAATTTATGGTAACATGACGGTCGATGCCAAAATATATGGGGTATATTTTCATCTGTTTTTAAGGTATAAAAAAACGATAAATCATTAAAAAATGTTCATTTTATTACAATGTATTTGAAACATTTATACTTTTTATAACACGAAGCAAATGTTTATGTAAAATTCTTTTTTAAAATAACAAAATTGTTAGTGGTTAAGAATAATTTTATTAAAATAAAAAAAATAATGCTGGCAGTAAGCATTTTTTATTTAAAGTGCTTAAATAACTCGATTAAATATAAATTGCACTTATTCATCGACAAACTTACAAAAAGTTGCAAGTATAAACAAAGTAAGTGAAAGTTCATTCCTCAACTACATTAAAAACAATTAACGAGTTAAATCATACGAAACTTTGATTTTTTCATTCAATAACTATTATATAAGGTTGGTTTTAACAACAATAAGAAATATTCCGCGATCCTCGGATGCCTGTTACAACAAGCAATGGATTCAATCAGCAACAATTAAACTTTTTTATTAGTGAATGTTAAAAATTGAACGATTAATTTTTTCTCTGTTTCGCTATTAGATCAACATTATTCTCGCTCACATTTTTGGTAATTTTCTGTAGTGGGCTGGTACCCCTGACTAACAGTTTCATTTTGACAGTTCAATATATTGAAATTATGTGTCACTCTCTATTTATGGTGGTAGAAGCCACGTTTCGTGGTGTAAATTGAAGTTCTTCACCCTACATTCCGCTTACAAGTTTAGTTTTTTTCTGACTCAAGCACACTTTCAAATTCAAATAATATTTCCAAAACCAACTGTCAAACATGAATCACTGCTACCAACTGACCACCTACGTTACGGTGAAATTGCCCTAATGTATATGTATAACAATTTTTCTATAAATGATGTGAATTTGATACTAAAAACCAGATTAAAATTTAAATATCTAACGTCTTAAAGTTAAGATAGTAATAAAACGACTTTTTTGCCAAATCTCAACTCAAAATATCAACAATAAACGAGAAATTATGTTTTACAAATTGCCACAATTACAATCGTATCGTTATGAATATTTAAAATTATTTACTGCCTTCACCTTCAACTGTTTCATCAGTACTAATTGTCTTTTGTGAATTAGGATCGATATAGTGCTGATTGGGATCGTTTGGATCTATTTCATATTGCTGATTAGGATCGTATTGCAAATTAGGATCATAATGTTGATCATATTGATTCGGATCGTATTGTTCATTAGGATCATATTGTTGATTAGGATCATACTGTTGGTTAGGATCATACTGTTGGTTAGGATCATACTGTTGGTTAGGGTCGTACTGTTGATTGGGATCGTATTGATTCGGGTCGTACTGTTGATTGGAATCATACTGAAACTGATTTTCTGAACCTTCAGCTGGGTACTCGTAAGCTGGTTCTGTATGTTCTTGATTTGTTTGTACTTGTATTTCATCTTGACTGTTTTGTCTAGACGAAATTATCGTGGGATTATTATTGGAAGTATTCATATTGGTCGGGGAAGATTTTTGTGGCGTCTCTGTTGTTGTTGTTGTTTCAACAGGTTCAGTTGGTTTGGTTGGCGGTGGCGGGGAGTTAACTGTTTGTTGAGGATTTCGTAGTTGTGGAGATCTTTCAACGCTTGTTGGAGTATGTTGTTCATCTGTGGAAAGATTTTTTAATAAAAATAATACATATGAGTCAATAATAAACAGTGCAGTGATAATAAAATTTCAATAGTGCGTAGTTTAGAAACGAGGTCATATTTCGTTTTATTATAAAAATTGAATAATTTTTTTATATATTTGATATGTTTTAATGAAATCTAACAATACAGGATTTGAAAATTCAGGGAGATAGCTTCACTACGGCATAATTAAGTCTTCTTTTATCATTTTCTTTTCAATTTATCTTTCATCTTCTTCCATTTAACAATTTACTGGAGTATTTTCAAGAATTGTTTTTGCTTTTCTATATATTTCTTGTATACTATACCAAGATACTAGTGCTTGGGCTACTAACGCTTCACGACTAACTTTATCTACGGCATGCACAAAACTATTAACTAAATGTTCCAGATTTTCGATAAAGAATGAGAAATTATTAATATAGCTAATTTTCCACAACTGTCTGGTACATTCAGTGAAGTTTCTTCTCGCCTTGTACTAAAAATCATATTTAAATATTTATAATCTTCCTAATAAAGTTTCATTAACATTGAAAATATTTTAATATAAAATTTTGAATATTTGAAACACCCCATGTATATATCAAAAAGACAATTCAAGATAATGGCTAAGATACCCATCAAGTAAATTTAATATTCAATGTATAGATTCAATTATTTCATCAAATCTATAATTTTATTTCGAACTAAGAAGTTCGATATTATATTAATCGATTCAATAAAATGTTCCGTGTAAACGGACTGTTAGTTAACATTCAAGAGTACATTTAGAGTACACTTATTGATGATCCGCCGCTGTTTATATATTAATTTTGAAATTTTAACCACGACAAAAACAGAATTTAGCCTTATTTAGCCTTTACTGATGCAAATAACTATTTATTTAAAGCGTTTTTTGTTTATAATACAATTCAGATTTTATTAGAATTGATATTGTATAAATTAGAGTTATGTATGAGTATTATAAATTATCTCAAACTTTATCGAAGCGCTATAAACTTAAATGAAGGTACAAATTATAATTACTAAAGCATTTTTGTACCTTTAGAATTAGACGTTGAATAATAAGACTGACTAAACTTATTTCTTAAGTATTCTAGGTTAGTTTGTAGTTCCCGTATTTCCTCCCTATAAATAACACACTTTTTAGAAAAAAAACACGCAGTATAACTACCTGTCTATCATCCTTATTTTCAACTTGTCCGTTCGATAATTGCTTCAGGTATTTCCAAATATTTTCTAATCTTATCATAAGTTCAACGTTATTGATTCGTAAATTTGCTCTGTCGATTCTAAGCAAAGAATTTTTTTTAAATACATTGAACTAAGGATGAAATCGAAGGTATCTTCATTAGTTTTTGTGAATATTTGTAGATTATTACAACTAAAAGGAATAACTACAATGTGTTCTTGATAACCTGAAGATGGTTTACAAATTTATCTACAAATATCACAATGTAAACTACACTCGTGAGCAAAAAAATTACTCAGACGATATCCCCGCAATCGTAAGTCACTGACAAAGAAACCGAATTCCAAATTGTATTTTTCTTAGTAAAATCTTGAATCTTGAATAGTATTAGTTCAAACTGATATGCTTGTTTATAACAAGAATTCTACCTAAAAATTGACACAATAAGTGGCAAGTGCGGTGAACATGATTCAGTCTGCTGTCTGCAACAAAAGCTCAGAGAAACGCTAGGAGTGACTATGAGTGGCTGGACAGTCAGAAGAAGACTTAAAACAACTAACTTTGAACTAGCTACTGGCCCCAACTTAACCCCAGCTCACCTAGCAGCCCGTCTACGATTTACCAGAGACCATTGACGTACAATGGGGCTTCGTTCTTTTCTCAGACGAAAGTAGGGTGTGCCTGAGTGGTAGCGATAGAAGAGGACGAGTCTACAGAAGATTCACGTAGTGTTGCATAAAAAAACGTGGCTTTTGGAGGAGGTTTATGGATGGTTTGGGCGGGCAATTCACTTAAAGCAAATACCGAGTTGGTTTTTATTGAAATTGGAGATGGAGCGGGGAAATTAGCGGCGATCCGATACATAGAACAAATTTTAGGGTTTCACGTCGTTTCCTATGCTAGTTTCATCGACGGAAACTTCATCCTGACGCAGGATAAAGAAGGTTCCGTACGGCAGTATTTACAGGATCTCGAAATTGCCGCTATGGATTGACCAGAGCGTATCCCGGTCTTAAATTCTACGGAGAATTTAAGCGATGAACTTGAGGGCTAAAAATCCTGCATCAGCCACGAAATCTAACCTCAAAACGACGCTCACTGAAGAATGGGATAGCATTGAACAAGAAATTTATTCGATCCATGAAAAACCGTTTTTATTAGGGTCAAGGATACTAAATTTTGATAGATTTTGACGATTGCTGTATTTCCTTTATCGTTAATTATAACCCATTTTTCATTATTTAAGATTTTTTTTCGTTTGATATATTTTTCATTACCAAAAAGATAATAACAACATAGACCACTTCTTATAGAGCTAAGAGTAATAGGTTTAAGATGCTAAAATCAGAAAAAGAATGAAAGCTACAGATTTTTTGCGAGCTTGCAAATTGAGTTGATTTTTTTGCTCATGATTTTATTTTATCTTGATCACTTTTTATCAAATTCTCTTTGGAAAAACTTTGTTATACATATTTAGATTCCACTACTAATTAAGATGTTCAAATATTACGAAAAAAAGTGGCAATTTGCACATCTTATTTGGCGACAAATACCAGGCTGCAAAAAAGATGAAATATTATTTGCATGAAAAGATACCAAACTTTAATGAGGAACTTTTATTTTTTTTTAGTTTTTTCAAAGAGACATGTTTATTTCTAAACACCGACAACAATTTATCTCTACTATAAATAAATTGGTCATCTAAACTAACCTTACGAGGTTTGGGTACCACTTTAACACTGATATCGACTTTAATCGGGTCCTTGCGTTTGGTTGGTCGGACTGATGGCGAATCTGACCCTCTTTTGGGATTTGCCTGGTCCGTCCCTACCAAACACAAGTTAATTGTTACTTATTATCAGTATACAAATCTATTATCATTAGATTCAGGAGAAAATACATAAAACCTATAAAATTATGATAATGATAAAATATAAAATTGAACAACTAGATTCATTCTCATCATTTCCATTATCAATTTATTGCTTAAATAAAAAGATTATTACGAAATCTCATATTTATTTAAGCCTCGAAGCCGTCCCTGTATAATGGAATATTTCAAGTGTACAAATTTTGGTCAACGCGTAGGGTTTTTCTCAAAAAAAAACTTTCGAGATTAAATTTTCCTAAATAGATTTATGTTTTTTTTTTCAAATTTTGGTTAAAAAGATAATTTTGTCTTTTAACGAATTAATAAAATGTGAGATTATGCTATGTTAGATATGACAAAAATAGTTTCGAGATTTTACAACTTTTTATATTTTTCACACTGTTGAATTCAAAAATTGATTACTGGAAATCTCTGTTGTTTTTGCAAATAAATTAAAATGATTTAAGATTCGATTTCTACAATTTTTACTTCAAACTTTTTTTCTTATCTTCTAATGTTTTTGAGGTAATTTCAAATATATCTGCCCGACAGATGAAATCCAACATGCTAAAATGAACTTTTAAAAAAACAGGCATGGCAATTTTTTTAATTGCAACTTTTAGTGACTCGTTCATGGTTTGTAGAATAAAAATCTTGATCGTATATTCTCCTGAAGTGACGATTGTTGAATGAAATTTTTATTTAAAAAAAATTGTCAAGATGCTTACTTATGTTTTATAGTCGTATCTTCCAGTTTTTGAGTAAGAGCCTGACACTCGGAGGACAATTTTTCCATGAGTTGATTCTGGGAGTAGATCATGCCTTCTAATTCGGTTACAGTAGCCGCTGGAAAACATCAATGGATCTTTAAGATGGTGTTTTCGACATCTAACCAACTCTAACCTTCGCATAGACATTTTTATATCACCATACCAAGATCGCTGTGGAAAACTACAAGATCAAACAACGTGGAAATTCTAATTTGAATAAAAAAAATGAAATTTCAACAGCAGTTCTGGTTATTTTTATAAAAATGTCTCTGCAATGTAGCCGGTTATACAGATTTTTCGTGTTATCTAACGATATTGTCTATTTTTTCGATTTGGTAGATGAAAACGCCATCTTAGTTTTTATTTAACTCTCCCAGATCAACTCATGGTAAAATATACTAGCACAATTATTACTATACAAATTACTTAACAGAATATTTTGATTTTTTGTCTTATCTCCTGTAATAAATTGTTGTAAACTTCAATAAAGATTTGATCTTCATCTACTTCCAACTCTCCCTTTGATTGAGACATAAATTCAAAATCCTGTATATATTTTTGCAATTGAACTATGATTTGATTCAAATTTACAACGCAATATACCTAGTGTACACAAAAATCTTACCATGTTTGTTTTCCATATCGTGTATCAATGAGCTCAATTCCTTTTCTCTGTCTTCGATTTTTGGAGTTGGTGGGGGTAATGCAACAATTTCACCACCTCTTGGGGTTCTAGGAGTGTTATTTCTCTCTTCCGATAAAGCAGTATTCAAAGCAATCTAAAAATTTCATTATAATCAATTACATTTAGTTAGAAAAAAGTATGTTACCTCTTTTTCTAGAGACGCTATTTGTTCTGACAATCTGATATTTTCCCTTCTGCTATGTATGAGATCAGCGTCAGCTCTGTCCAATCTTTGTCTTAATGATTGGAGCTCAGCCTGCAAACGTACTATCTCTTGCTTGAACTGACGTTCGCTTCTTTCGTTCGCCATTTGTAAGGTAGCGATTTGTTGTTCTAGAGCACTTTTTTCTGCACCACTTACACCGATGTCGGACTGTAAGTTAACTAAACATGAAAAGAGTGATTTAGAAAAATATTAGAACAGCTCAATTTTTGCACAAATGTCAGACGCTTTTGGGCTATCTTTATACCAAGTAGCTTCTGTTAATTTTTACAGATCTAACTATGCCTGTACGAAAATATATTCAGGTAGTAGATTCAGCTAGACATTCATTGGAGATTCGAAATTTATTCTTACAGCCCACGGTACATATATAAATAGATTTTAACTGTCACTTGTTGTTTTGAGAGCCCCAATTCGCTGGGTTCTTGTCCACCACACCATAAACTCAAGTTATAATTGTGGTAACAAGCCTGAGTATACTGAAGAGGTCATTGAGTCCCGTCGAATGGATTTTTTCAATCTCTAGACGGTTCTATACATGACAGTGCATCTAGTGAAATTGACCACGCGTCTTCTGAGCGTTGACTATAACTATAATTTTTTAAAAAATGGGCTTCTAAAACTAGAAAGATGTTGCAAAAAACATTTTGGATATCTATATGATTGTCTATAATTTATGACCGTATAAAAAAATTCTATTATCTTAAAAATACTTACTAATTTTATTTTGCATATCTTTACGTAGTTCATCAACGAGTGCTTGCTTTTGAGCGACATCTCTTCGCAAATCCGAATTTTCTCTTCTTTGTTTGTCCAATTCCAATTGCAACTTGTTCGTACTTTCCCACTGGACTCCCAATTCAGCCGTTAGTTGCTCGATTTGTTGGGTATACCTTCTTTCAACGGCTGATCTTTCATCCGTTATTCTTCTACCCTACAATAATCTGTTATCTGATTGGTTTACGTATACGTATAAGTAGCATATAAGAAACTGAAAAGTGATGTTCGCTAGGAGTAAGATACAAGAAACATATTTCATTATATTCAAGCTCTATACCAAAATGATTAACTAAGACAGCTTCACAAAAGCTTCTAATTCTGTACAAGCCAAGTCCATCTGCAGTATTGCTCGCTCATTTGGAGCTCGGTTCCAAAGCGTACTCTTGAGATGCTCGACTCAATACAGAAAAGAACGCTTCAACTTATAGGCGATCCTTAGAAGAAAGGTCGCTGACCTGACTCTGTTTTACCGGTTCAAGTCATCTTCACCATTCGAACTAATTTTGTTAAGCTTGCTTCTACAATATCTACTCGACAGGTAGACATGTTTCATGAGCACCGAGTTCGTCTACAGACGCCCAGATAGTCGATTTATTTGGACTCCTTTGAGAAGGAGAAGAGTTTCTTTGAGAAATGCAAGCCTGTGGAATCAGCTACCAAGGCACGTCTTTCCCTAAAGAAGTTCAAGGCATCTTCACCATTCGAACTAATTTTGTTAAGCTTGGTTCATGAGCACCAAGCTCGTCTACAAATGCCCAGAAAGTCGATTTATTTGGACTCCTTTCTTTGGAGCAATACAAGCCTTTGAAATCAGCTACCAAGGCACGTCTTTCCCGAACATTACAATCTACAGAAGTTCAAGATTAATATCCACAGGCACCACTCGAATTACTGTTTGCTTTTTACATAAAAAAACAAATTTGAAATAACTTAACCTCAAAATATTTATTCTGTTCCTACAAAGGAGTAAAATAATGTAAAGGAACAAGGAAATTATTGGAACTCGGATATGACAACATGATTTGATGTTGTAATATATGGATTTGATTCGTATGATTATTATTCTACCTGTTCTGCAATAGCATCTCTGAGCTTCATATGTTGTCTTTCTAGTTCATCTTTCAGTCGTCGAATTTCAGCTTCAGCTGCGTTTTTCTCGTATTGAGCTTGTTCTGCAACGTCTAAACTTCTTTTGACTTTATCTGTTGTATCGGTTTCTTTTTCTCGTAGGAGACTTAATGCGTTTTGTAATTTGTGAACAGTATCTTGCAAATTTTCTTTTTCTCTAAAGATGCAACAATTATTGTTATAAATAGCAATATTATTGAGAATATTAACAAAAAAATTATATAATTAGGCCTTTCAATGATAGCAACCCCTTCAATCCCACCAAATAGAAAATAAAATTGGGGGAAGTAAGATTTATTTTGAATCAGTTTTTCTCAGTGTATTGCTTGTGATAAAAACCTGAAAGTATCCAACAAAATTCTAAAAAATGATCAAGAAACATTCTCATGGAATATTAAGTGTCTTCTTTCAAGCATTTGACATGGTATATCATCAGATTATGGTTATGGTTATTATTTTGAATACATTTTTCTCAGTGTATAGCTTGTAATAAAATAATTTTCCTGAATATATCCAACACAATCTTGTAAAATGATTGAGGATGATTCTTATAGGAAATTAAGTGTTTTCACTTAAACATTTGACATGGTATTTTAACAAATTCTTAACTATCAACTGATCATTAATTCTGTATAGAAATTTGTACATTGTCAGGCTTCTAAAGGTACAGCATGTGATTTTATCCTTTGATTAATAACAAAAATTTATTAAAATTACCTTTGAACGTTTTCTAATTGTTTTTTGTAAGATTCATAACCGAAAGTATCTAAAATAGTTCCATCGTTAATTTTCCTTTTGTACAATTCATTTTCGTCCTGCGCTTTTTTAAGTTCTATTTTCAATTGAGTCAATTGACCTTCTAATTCTGATATTCTGGATTCGAAAACAATCGAAGGCCCTTCAATTATTTTCGTTTTTCTTGTCTTTTTTGGAGATTTCAAAATCTACGATGCAATCTATATAAATTTACTGTTCTTACACTTTAAAAATTTGAAACCACTATGTAGAATTTGATTGTGTATTGATATAGATAATATGGAGTTAAATAAACTTACATTTCTATTTTCAATGTCAGTTTCTGTTTCAGTTTCAGTGTCCAAATGATCAAACACTGATTTAATCAATTTGGACTTTTGTTTCTCGTGTAGATTTTCGTTTTCACTAATGACATCTTTAACTTTGCTCAGTAGTGAAGATAATTCTTCCTAGAATGTTACAGCATTCAATTGGAAAACAAAAACCTTGTAGAATTCGTTAAAATATTGAGAAAAAAAACTAGAAATGTATAAAATTTTACCCGACAGAATCTAGATTCCTTTTCAAGTTGTTCGATATATTCTTCTTGGCGTTCTATGAAAGACATCAGCTCTGGTGGAGCATTGTTTTCTAATTTCGGTGGATCCCTAAGAATTGAAAAATTTTCAGCAATAAATCATGAATAGAAACTTTTATCCATGTTTGTAATTTTCAGTGTACATCAACTTGACTTTGTAGAAATTACAAAGACGCACAAAGACTAAAAAATTTAGAGTGCCTTCAGCAGCATTTTTATAACCAAAATCCTTTTATGGTTATATCTAATTGCCACATTATAGAATATTCTGAAAGACTCAAAAAAACTGCTCAAGAGGTGATCAAAATATTCACCAAAAAATTTTGCCAGTTAAGAATGACTACAAATAAAGAAAATTAACACGTTGACTACTACGAGATACGAGGTGTGGTTAATAAATAACTAACCTCTCCTATACTCCTATACCCTTTCCATCGCTCCATGCGAATATTCCATTGTTCGAAGCAGTCTTTTTCCGACAGTTCTTTCAGGTCGCGCGTCACTTTTTCTCTCGCAGCTTCAACAGACTCAAATCCTGTTCTTTTTAATTTTCTTCCTGTTCTTTTTTATTCGTCACACGTTATTACCTTTTCTAATAAGTATGAGTCATTCTCAATGAATCAATGTCAATACAAACATTTTGCGGGCTTCTTGTTTTTGACGAAGTCCTCCGATAAACTGTTTTGTCTACAGACATGTGAAAATAAATAATTTAGGACCTTTCGCATTTGATGTTGTTGCTTGGGAATCACCGTCATTATTTTCAAATTCGGCATCAACTTCGGAGTTGACTTCATCACTTGAATTCTCAGAAGATTCTGTCGTTAATATTCTTGTTAAAAACCCAGTCAAATTTTAATTTGCGTTGTGCTGAATTTCATTTTGAATCAATGGCTTTTTCTTATCCAAATTGGGTTCTTGATATTTTATTTATAACAATATTTATTAAATAAAACAATTAAGAAATATCTAAATGTGGTGCACTCGATTATAATTTCTGAGACGCGTATCCATGATTCAGCTTCAGAAAAGTGACAGTTCGGAGCGTGTCTGTGTGCGTCTGCGCATGAACTAACTCGTAGTTGGCTTAAACGAAGAGATTTTTGTTACAAAAGCCAATTACGAGATAATTAGTAAGAACTAAGAACTTTTTGATGATAACTATGTAATAGAATTAGAGTTTTTAATTATATAATGCGATTAAATCAAATTGTCATTTTTGACTAGATTTCTGAAAATGCCGTGGCAGTCAACGTGTTGAAAAGATTGAAATATTAACTAGTACTGACGATAAAATGATAAAAATTGATTCGGGAGAGACTTACTGCAAATTTTTTTCAGTATCTGTGCTCAAAGGATAATGAGTTTTTAACGTTGGATAATAATAATACTTTCTAGGAGGCCCAGGATTGTAGTGATAATAATGTCTGCTCAATCTGGAATTTCTGCTTCCAGCGCTCATTAAAGATTGATTATCAGTTTCTTCGCCAGCGCTTTCCAATTCTTTCAAAGGTCTTTTGATTGGAGTGTAACTCTCTGCGAGAAGAATTCGGAGACGACCAACGGCCTCGCGATAAGCCGTTTCCGCATAATCGGGTTTTCTTCTCCATTCCATTTTTGGGGGAGCCGATTTTCTGAAAGATTTCTAGATAGTTACTCATATATTATTTATAATCATCAGTACTTTGAAAATATATCAGTTATGGACGAAACCTAGTTTATAATAATTATTTTCATTAAAATAGTGACGATTTTGAAGATTCTTCAGTTAATTACTGTTGCAAGTAAATGTGGTAAGCCTGGATTTTGTTTTTGTTAAGAATTATTTCAGTAACTGTCAAAATATTGATTTTCTTCTATCACAGAAGTTCTCAATTGTTAATACTTTTCATAATTAACAGAACAAATATCAAACATCTTAATTAGAAACATTAAATTAAAAAAAAAACAATAATGTACCTATTGTCATGTCATTTTATAGTCAAATTCTAATTATGGCAATTATGACAAATAAATTATAGTCCATTCACAATTGATGATTAGATATAGAGATATAATCGTTATTTGCGCAGGAAAATTGAAATATCTCAAATTTTCCAATACTCACATAAAATACAGGATGATTCAAATGAAAAAACCGAGAAATTAAAGTAGTAGTATTTTGATTCACCCTGTATCAGATACAATGCATATCAACGAAATAAATATTTTTTTAGAATTTTAACTACTATTCGAATGTTTTGGCTGTAACAAACCCTCATTGTTAAATTTCTCTTACATTGTACAGGGTAATGAACTTGTTAAGATTTTTATGAAAAATTGGTTATAACTTTTTAAATACCCTCTAGAACATCATTTTTTAAATACTCCGTAGAACACATCACAACTCTATATTATTGTAATGGAAAACTCAAGATGATTCCAAATATGCAATAAAATATAGGGTTTTTCATTAAAAAAAAGTGACTTTGATATGGCACAGCATTCTGAAACACCCTGTAGGATTGTAAATAATTGTAAAATGTGAAGAATAAAAATGGCTATAATCCCTCAATTTTTGAAATTGATATCTCAAAGGATAAGGGACTATCTCCGATTATTCAAATTTATCTGAATATTATATAATGTAATATAATTGTAGAAAATATATTTTACCTGGCAGTTTATAAACAAGCACTTGTAGTAGGTATGAAAATCATCAAACTTATGCATCATGATTTTCTTTGTTTGTATTCAACACTTTCAGTAATTTCCAAGAAAATCAATACTTTAACACGAAAATAACCTTTTTATTAATATTTATAAAAAAGTAAATAGAAAAATAAGTAAATTTTTGATAAAAAAGTGGTTAGAAGAAAAATTAATCAACACTGTTGATACGTATGGAAATATATATTTCTATGGTAACCATAAAATAAACCGTTTTGGTTACCAAGAAAGGTAAAATCAAATAATCAAATCACTTATCTTTCATTGTCATAGTCCAGTCAATTTAGCATTACTCCGAAAACGGTTGATTTGACAAAAAAATGCAAAAGACATTTTTTGTATATTCAGCTTCTTAGAATTTTTTTCGCTGATTAGAGTTTTAAATGCATAAAATGACTGGACTATAAAAATGATTAAAAAATTTTGAATTAGATTAGTGAATTTTGAAATGAATAATAGCAAATCTGAACTTTATTGTTTTCCAAAATATAGTCCATTCATACGAAACAATTTTACCTCAGTAAAATCAATAAAAATTTAGTGGACCTTCATTAATCATACTTGTAATTAATCTAATAATCTAGAATGAAATTTTGAATATAGATTTTGAAGTTCAAGCCTCATTTATCTAATACATAAAATTATCGTTTCGCCAAACAATTGGATCGATTTTTATAAAATTTTGTGTGAATATGTGGTAGATTTGAGAAATGGCCAACATCATCTATTTTTCATACCCCTAATTTTTCTTTTCATAACAAAAACAAACAATTCTAAATTTTGGCCCTTATACAATCAATCCCTGTTTTTTTAATAGCGATTTTTATATTATTCTGTTCCATCCACAGATCCGTAAGATGACAATCGAATATAATAATTCATATATCTATGAATCAATCAGTTATCCCCGTTTGATGTCTTCCGTTGTCACTTCTCAATAAAGTCCCTGTATAAGAAAATCTGGTCACGAGCTATAACGCACATGTGTAAGAGAGAGAAACCTCTATTCTCTCCTTTCAAGTAATTAATGGCGTCGGTCTGTCATCTTGCGAATGTAAACAAAACAGACCAGATTTATAATTGGCACGTCTCTTGTTGTAATGACATTATTTATGTCTATGAATGTTATTTCCTTCATGAAATTTCTATAATTTGAATATATACGCCAACATATTATGTAACAATAGTTAATAACATGGTTCGATCATTTCAACAGACCACTGTTTCACGCGCTTCTCTTATTGGATCCTCCATTAATGCCTTAGCTCGAGGCTAACCTATCGCGTGAACGATCGCCGTGTGCAGATATTTTCGAAAACATCACGGAGTAGGGATAAGAACGAAGCCGGCCTCCTCTCTCACTGTCTCTCACTCTCTATACAATTTTATTTTTAAGGCATAGGATATTGAAAGATAAAAAGAAATTTCTGGAACCGTTGGGAATATTCATATGGAACACTCTGTTTACACTAAAGCAGCACTCACAATTACACTGTGTGACGCGCGTTTCGATAACCAAGTTATCGTCTTCAGAGATTTGGAAAATGACAGTTACCTTTCAGTCCCTGAAGACGATAACTTGGTTATCGAAACGCGCGTTGGACAGTGTACTAATAATGGAAAGAAATAAACAAGAAGAAACAATCGATATTAGTTATTTACGTGAGGTAATCAAAATTTTTTTGTCAACAAAATACTTACTTCAATTTCTTTCTTTTTTCTGGCGACATTGCTGAAAAAGGCCTGTTAGAATAAATAGACCTGAGTGCACCCAATCTCGGTCTAACTAAATATCCAGTTGTGGGACGTTGTTTCTTATTATTACCAATTAAGGTGCCGCTACCGTTGTACATCTTTCTTTCTACGAACCGCTAATACTAGTGGAGGCGGCGCGCAATATTTACCGCCTTTTATTAACCATCAATTGGAGGCGGAGGGAGGATTGGGTTGTTTGGATAGAAACGGCACGGATTTCTATATTTATACAGAGGACAACATATAAAGTATCAGCGATATTAAATAGTTTAAATCATGAAAAAATAGGAGGCAATTTTTTTTTCGAGTAGAAAAATCCCATTCGACGTATTCCAGTTCGCTAATTTTATGTTGTAGTTGATGATTGGACGTAATAATGCCTGATGGACCAAACAAGTTTATGGTTCCGATATTTTTGCAGGTATTTGATAGCCATCACCCTGTAGCTTTAATTTTATTTGTAGAATTACAAGAAGTGAAGAATTGAAGATTTGAAAATCGCAAAATTGTTATTTGCTGCTTTAAGTAAGCAGGAATAATATTTGCCAAAACAAGCACCAGCGAGGAAAATTACTAGCAAAGATTGCTCAGTATCTGGGTCTATCTAATGTTGAAGGATTTAGAGGATTGTTTCAGACGCTCGTCAGAGTCTCTCCTGGCAGATTCAGGATCGGACATTCTGATAATAAAGCAACACTGAGGATGGAAATCAAACAGTGTAGCTGAAGGCTATATTGAGAGTTCAGTAGAAAACATTCTGGGCCGAGCACCTAGTATACATGAAGATATCACAGCTTCGAGTGAAATTAATATTAGACAAGAAGTTCAAGAGAATATTCACCCAGAAAATGGACTGTGTCTTTAATAATGATTTAAAAAATGAGTGAATTGTCAGTTTTCACAGTAATTAGTAAATTATTCTTAAATAGTTACGAAAGTTTTTACTTTTCATAACTGATATATGTTAAAGCATCATTTGACTAAGGGTATAGATCTAAAAAGAGACAATGTTGAAATATAAAAATGATTATGGAAAAAAAAATGTTTGGTCGGAAATTCTTGTATTAAAATAAAAGTTCGCGTGAATACATTTATAAATTCAAAGGGATATTCCCTTTGTAATTTCAGTATATATCTTCTTGATGTTACAATCTCGTTCGTGTTGATAGAAATTCCGTTAACACGACAGGCACCGTCTAGCACCAGCTATTTCTACAAGTCTGGAAAAATAGTCATTTCTGCATGAATTTAATATAGATAAATATGAAAATTTTCTGATGGGAAAAAGGAATATCAGGTCGAGTTAGTTATATATAAAATCTTCCCAATACAAACAGAAATTGAAGATATCGAAGAAATAACCGAAAACGAAGATAAAAACGCTATAAATTGAAGAAAAACTGGAAAATCTTGCGAAAGCGGTGGATAGAAAAGGTAAAGATGCGGCGAATATTTTCTATATAATTCCCTTCTTTTGTTAAACATTTTGTAATTTCTTCATTCCGTTCTTGTAGAACGAAATTGATACTAAATCGCTTCTATCCAATATCATGTGGAAATTACATGGTGATAAATCTGGATGTTCAAGTGTTTTCCAGATCATTTCCCTCAGTTTCTGCTGCGTTTCAGCTACTACGAGAGGCCTGGTTTTATCGTGGAGTAGCACACTTCGTAGATGAAAAGTTTTGATACTGAAGCTGATGGTCTGACGTCGAAATACTCTTCCAATCTCACATCTTTTTCTCTCCACTCTATAATTTTGCATGCTTTGATTGAAGGGTGTATTTATGCTTTTCTTTATTTTTCAAAACAAACAATTGAGAAAAAAATACTGATTCTCATTCAGCTACTTTGGAATCCAACGAGATTTTTCTCGATCTAATTGTTTTCTGATATTTCCTTAGCTGATACGAAGATTTTCCTAATGTCCATCCCTTTCGATAAGCTCACGAATACTTGCACAGTTTTCGTTCACGTCCTCTAACCAAAACTTCATTGTTTACTAAAAAGGCCCCGAATTGGGCGAACAGTCTGGGTGAAATTAGACTTCCATTGTACATCTAATTTCGATAGACGATTTCGAAGTGCCAGAGATTTGTACTTGTTTATTGAGGATGGCCAGTGATCAAAAATTTTGATTCAAGTTGATGGGGCATTTCATTTTTTCTGGAATCTTGGAACTTTGGATAATTTTAAAAAAACTGTGATAGTAAAAGTCATACTACCAAGAATAGGAACACTACTCTGTCGATGTAAAGCTACTCAAGCTACTTTGAAAGGATTCAAAGTTTTGGTTGGCTTCAATACTTTTTTCATACACCTCGTATTGTTGTCGGTATGAAATTTTCTCTTTTTTGCTTGCATTGGATTTTCTGTTTTCATCTCCGCGAAAAATTGAAATTCCATCTGTGCAAATTATTTGGTGCACCAGAACTAAATCCACGTGATTTTGTTCGTTGAGAAAATTTTGAACAGTGACCTAGATTATTTAAAAAACAAATTGAAGCAAATGAAACTGCAGAAGGGTTCATTATGTCCAGCACTAGCAGCAAAAGGTAAACAGTAAAATTACTAAACCCGAATAAATGATTTATTTTAATTATTTATAGTGAGTGAAATTCATGGCGAATTCAATTTAATTTCATAACAACGTCAGAGTGGGTTTCAAATATTCGGATTCGTTCAAGTTTCTAGGAAAATCTTTCTTAAGATCAGCTATAATATAAGCAACCGACGCCCATAAAGCTACAGATTTATCTAAAGCTTCAGGATCCAGAACATCCATTGTATCAGCCGAAGAATGATGAAACCAAAAGTATTTTTCATTTTTATTCATCAAACTTGCAGTTGGTACGATGTCCTTCCATATTGTGATATCCGATCCTACTCCTTGTGATGATCTTTTGGTAGTTGTTGCGTTTATTGAAGATAATAGACTGAAAATAAAACATTTCTTGAATTCTACTTTATCTGTTATAAAAAAATGTTAAACTTTGTGATGGTAATGTCAGATTTAACTCGTATATCTTTTATTACCTCAATATTTCTTCTAAGATACATCCCCCTTCGATTCCAGCTACATATTCTATCCCCAGAGGGGTGAATGTACCCTCATCAGATTCCATTACAAATATAAAATTATCCAATTCGTTTTGATGAGTTTCGTTGTAAGCTTGTACACCTATTAAACCTGGTTCTTCGGCTGTCCATAAAACAGTCCTCATCGTTCTTTTAGGTCTTAAACCTAGTGCCTTGAGTACTACTAAGGAATACCAAGAAATGAAAGCACCACCACCGTCATCCATGGCTCCAACACCAACGTCCCAACTATCCAGGTGTCCGGAAACTAGTACGATCTTTTCGGGATGTTTAGTACCTGTTAGTTCAGCGACTGTGTTGCGGGATATTGTTGGGTCTAAATTTTCGGTTTGAACATTAAGTTCCAAAACAATAGTTTCGTTCCTGTCCTAGAATACATATGTTTGGTATATGATGTACAGTAAATTTACGGTTTATTGCAGTACCTGATATCTCTGAAACATTCTAGTATCTTCAATCGTGATACAGACCGCCGGGATTTTTTTTATATTATCGTCGTAATTTGTTTGTCCTGTGTGAAGACTGGCAAGGGAAAAGGGAGTAACAGATCTTATTAAAACGGCGACTGCTCCAAGCTGTGCAGCTTTAATCGGCCCTTGACTTCTGTAAAATAACTCAGATGAAGTATACAGATTTTACTTTGATATTTGAATAACTCGATTTTCTTTGTTTTTGATTTTAATCATTTAAACATTATTAATCGATAAAAAGCGTAATTTTCCTTATCAAAATTAGTTTCTAAAGTTTTTGCATCATGAGTACTTCAGAGATACAAGCTAAAAGATTGTAAAACGGACTTTTTTCTTTTTCTAATTGCGTATTTATGGGGATAATTTGAGAAAAATAAACGTTACTTTACCTGTATACAACTGAAATACCATATTGAACCCACTCATTATTAAAAACGATAATTCTTCCTTTGACTAATTCAGATTTGTTGTTCAGTTCATCGAAATCTTTAACGACCAATACTTCTGCTTTAATACCTTCTACTGGTGTGGATACAGAACCTCCTAAAGTTAATACTGGGATGTCTGTTTGGCGAGGTTGAAGCATTTTCGCCATCTGTTTACCTCTACAAATCAAACCAACTTGATTCATTTTGTAGTTATTATAAAAAACTAAAATTGTAGATACAGCAAGCGGTTTATAGAATTTTTTTCTTATTACTTATCAAATCTAATAAATACAAGACGTAAACCAGGTAAATACCTAACCAACGCGTCACGGCCGTCCTACTTAGAATAACTGAAGAACTACCTCCACAGGAATGGATCCTTTGCCATCAATTTGGATCCCGACACAAACATTCGAAGATATAACAATTCTACAGACTTACACAGAAAGGAAACAAAGCCCTGGAGAACAAAGAGTAATGCTCTGCTGTTTTTATTGAAATCGGATAGGCTTTTGACAGAGTCAAAAGTGTTCGAATTTAACGTTCGAACACTGCAGACCTGATTTTAAATTATGAGGATATAAGCGCTTCATTGTTCATGCAGGATCTAGTTTTGGAGACCGTGTTGCCAAGCACTATCAAAGAAAACTGCTTACAAATGGTTTGCAGAATTTCGTCATGCGTCCGTCAGATATAAATATCAGTCAAAATCGATTTTCCTTTACTTAAATGCTATGCGCAACATGCTTAAAGAAATGTGACTTGATAACATTGATTTTCTTATCTTGATGTTGAAATGGATCCTTGGTTTTCCTTTTGGTAGTCTCTTTCATGACTTTTTCTCAACTTAGTTAAATTACATCTCCAAATGTTCTGAAGACAAAAGCAAATTTGTTTCAACCTAATTGTTGAAATGGAAAAACAAAAGTCAATCAAATCATATCCGGGAATACTAATTGTGAAACTTTTACGTTGGACAAACAAGGTAAGTTATCTGAAGAAGGTAACTTGGCATCGAAGCATTTGTTTCGAAAACAAAATTGATTACGAAGAATATTTTTTTTGGAATCATTACTACTAGCTACAATAAATAAAATTTGCATGTAAATCTTTACAAATCAATATAAATTCATTAAATCACAGAAATTATTATTGCCTATGTTATCAATATTCGCAATATTCATCAAAAAAATTTTGTTCGTTTTAGTTTAGTTTTAGTTTTAGTTTGTTCTTAAGAGATTTATAACTTTAAGCTTGACAGTAACTTTTTAAATATAAAGATAGCGATTTGCAATTCATCGAGTATCCTGTGTTGAGTATTTAAGGAGAAGAAGAGACTATAGCCTCCAAGTAATTCGTTTATAATTCCATCTTGTTCTGGGCTATTCAAATTGAGATCGGAAACTTATCAGGCAATCCTCGTATCGTATGTTTAGGATTACTTTGAGGCGAATTAAATTTATTTAACTAACAAAAAGTTTTTGTGAGCATTTTGATTTGTTGTAGTTGTGTTAATACAGGAATAAATTCTTTTCTTGTGTATAATAATTTAAATTATGTTATCTTACCTAATCCAATGTGGAACTGAAACATTTTCACCATGTACATTTTCCAAATCGTATCCATCTTGTTGCATCAAATTCAATAAATAATCGATAGATTGTTCCAATATTTGACCACCAGCTTGTCTAGCTCCAAATTTATCGACGAAATCGGCCAGTTCTTTATATGTTTGTCCCTTGAATCGACCTTTGGTAGTTGCATCAATAATTTTATTGATAGTTTCTTGGTAGGAATGAATTTCGTTTACCAAATCCGAAGGTAAATTACATTCTTGTGATTTTGCTTTTGTAGTAGAGGCTAAAGTAACTAAACATATAGTTAAAAGTATCATTTTGAATAGAAATTGTTGAAGAGGAAGTTACATTTATACTGATTATCTAAATAAGCTTACATCGTTTATCGTTATACTATCCATTATCGGTTTTAAACAGATGCGTAGATATTTTTTCATAATGAAGGATTCGAAAAATTGAAAATCATCTTAGTTACGAGACAGATTGTTGTGATGATAAAAAAAAAAACAATCTTAGATTTTGAGATTATTGATTATATTACCACTCGATGTTCCTTTATATATTCTCATAGATTTTGTACTTAATACAATATATTACAAGTTTATGCATCCTGGATATATTTTTCATTATTGCAATCTTCGAAAAACATTGTTAAATTCTACAACAAGAGTATAATGATGGATATTATTCACGAGGATGAAAATTACCACACGCAGCCTGAAAATACGTTGACATCGATTGTGGTCACATCAATTGCCCAATGGGACGTTCGATTTGACATAACTTCAAAGAAAAACTTATGTCACCTTTCCTGGAGATCTATTTACCATGAAAAATTCCACGAACTCGTAGCACAGATCTACTGGACGTGTGTGAAATTGAAGTTGGAACCATATTCTTTGGTTATAACTATTAAAGTTTTGCATCAGACGCTAAGTAATCGTCGAAGAACTGAACTATGCGTCGCACTTCATCTTCAAAAAAATATAAGCCTTTAATTCCTCTCGCTGACATCGCAGTCCATACGATTAGTTTGGGCGATTGCAAGGATTTCTGATGTTTGTGTTTAGGATTGGTTGCACTCCAGTAGCTTGAGATGCAAATAAGCTTCATCCACAAACAAGCTTTTGACCCGCATCTTGAGGGTTCAATTCTTAAATCAACTGAATTTTGCATCTTTGTGTAAAATGCAAAATAAGGATGCACATTTAAAGCAAAAGCATGCTTCCGAATAGACTGAATAGATGGCTCGACACGAACTGACATTGTCTACGTTTTCGAACCGTTCTAGACGATCTTGGACGCTCGGATTTTGATTTATGTAATGTTAATTCGATCTCTTTAAAACTCTCGATTCACTTGCCGCTGGCGCATCATTTAAGTGTTGTAGTCGCCGAATCCGCCGAGAAATCCTGCATAACAAGAAGCCTTAGAACCAGACTACTGATTGACACACCTCTCGCGCTCTTCCGAATAGCTGCGTTCACGCAATAAGCAATACAAATGTTTATTTTGAGACACCTTGTATAACCGTGGTCGGAGAATATTACTCTAGCAATTACGTCTACAAATTATCGAAAAAAGGCAAGAGAAAATCAGCCGAGGTGTGCGATTGCTTCATGATATAATGATCCATTCCACATTCTATATTGAATATACAACATATAATCCTGATCTGGACCTGTTTGACTGTTTTCTGTTCGCAAAGCAGACACGTTTCGAGAATTGTGTGGAAATAAAGGGAGAATATATTGGAAAATAATCACAATTTTTTTATTTATAACCTTCCTTTTTATGTTTTGGTAAAAATTATATATTTCAATTAATTAAAATTCATAATTTTCATGTAGATAAACTTTTTTATCCAATATATTATAATGAAAATTTACAAGGACATATTGTATGATGTCACCTTTTTGTTTTTGCGTTTTTGATTCTACATTTTTAAAATATTTTGATAGCATCACGGTGAAATATTCAAATTTTATATTTACTGAAATCATTTGATAACTTGTGGGATAATCCCTGTGCATACGTTAAAAAGAGATGTTTCATATTTCCATGTTTTCTTAGTGCAGTTTTTACTTTTTTAATAGCTTTAAATTTATAGCTGGAGAGACGTTTAGTTTATTTGTAACTTTGTATTCAATGCGTATCCGAAAAGACTTACAACTTACTGTTTGTAGACGATAAAAAATTATTGATTGTAATTTTTATTTTTTGGTGTTTATCCCTGCTTAATAAAAGACTAATTTCTAACATAATTTCGATCATCTTTTATCGTTTTATTTGTGTATCGATCGTAGCAGTGACTGTTATACCTAACATTTTGATTTTTGTGTACAACTCTCATTTTTATTTTTCATTATTAATTTCCACTGCAATAATTATTTATTCACAATGTACTTATTAATAATTGAAAAGACAGTTTTTCCTTTCATTGGGAATGGGATTGACGCATTCAACGAGGATTGTTACGTGACCAGTATCGCAAAACATGACATTACTTAAAAAATTTGGATCTTTTTGATTCTAACATTTATAAGGTCTTCAAGTCTATCAAAATCGTCATCTGATAACTCTTGAATTAACGTTACTTTGTATGGATGGATAGTGTGGATCGTCTTCTAACAGGAGACAAACATCTAAAGATTTGTTTTCAGTTGATGCAGTTTTCCAGCGTCCTGATTTGGATAAATATTTTACTGAACCAAAACAGTTTCCTTCCTACTATGATATTTCGGATTGGATATAAATTATTAAAGATATTACACGTTTCTTGTTGACTTCTACGGCTACAAATATCAATTCGTTATGGCATTTAAGTATAGGGAACATTAGATGAAAAATAATAAGTATTTCTTAAGGATATCGAAAAGCGAAAAATACACAGGGTTATCCATTTGAAATGACAAAGTTCATTACTTTTCCGTAAAAAGGAAAGATCTGACAACAATGTAAATAACGGCCGTATCACAAAACATAAAATAAAGCACACATCCAGAAAAATATTTCATAGACATTATTTATATGGCAAAACAACGTTTTCCGGATCATCTAGTGTATGATATGTGTTAAAATTGATTTTATTTTGTTTTTCAGTCACACAATTTTGTATGTTACTTTGTAGCTTGTAATGTAATTAAGATCCCATCTTTACACGCATGCATATTTTAGTAGTTTATCATATAAACCAAAAACAATTGTTAAGTAATATTATCTCCACTCTCCCCCGCTGAAAATGAAAAAACCTCGAGTATTAACAATATTTGTTTGTAATTATTTCCCAACATGTTTTTCTTATCTTGACGTGAATTAAGGGTTTTGCTAACATACGTCTTAAATATTCAACATTATTTTCAGTATATTCACGTGGTATGATCTAAAAAATGAAAATAAGTGTTGTTGCAAATTGTTTATTATTGTGTTTAGTTGTACTGAAGTGTAAAGGAGCAAAAATTTTGGGTATAATTCCAACTGCGTCTTACAGTCATCAAATAACATTCCAGCCGTTATGGACGGAGTTATCTTTACGAGGACACAACGTAACTGTCATTACGACAGATCCTCTCAATAACGCATCTTTGAATAATTTCAGAGAAATCGATATCAGCGAAATATACGATCTATTTAGGAATATACAGTTTTACGAAACTATCTCAGTCAATCCTGTATATTTTTGGAAAATAGTTTTGTTGTTGAGAAACATTTGTTTAGAATTAGCTACAACTTTAATCGAAAATGAGGAATTAAATGCTATAAAGAATGAACATTTTGATTTGGTTATAGCCGAAGCGCATTTTCCTTCTATAGTAGGTTTTATAGGACACTATAAATGCCCGTGGATAGGTGTGTCTTCCATGGAATCCAGTTTACAGTACAACGTAGCTATCGGAAATCCCACGCATCCTATTTTGCATCCAGATTACAATCTTCCGTTGGAGAATTTGGAAAATTTAAATTTTTTCGAAAGACTTTTGAGTTTTTTATATCGCACTTTGTATATATTCGTGATAAATACTTATATTTTTCCTAAATTATCAACTATTTATGATGAATCTGGATGGAAATCGCCGCCTTTAATTCAAGTACAAAACAACATCAGCATGTTGTTTGTCACTACACACCCCATTTTTCATAAAATCAGACCATCACTTCCAAATACCATATCAATTGGAAATGGAATGCATTTCAAGAAACCTCACCCTCTACCTGAGGTAAGTGAATACAGTAATTCAAAAAATCAATTTTTTTATTTATAATCACATGAAACTTTTCGTATCTTTTCTTGATTTGCTAGGTATAGAATGTCTCAAAGACCGAAGTTGGGACTGGATGTTCTGTAACATCCTTAGAAAAACACATCTTTTCGTATAAAATCTTCTCTTTCTACATTGTTTATACTGCAATTATTATTAGAAGCGTTGAAACAGATAACTAATTCTAGCATAGCACTAAGTAGACATCCTTCAGTCCAAGATGTACATGATTTAAATGTTGAGAAAACAAAATAATTCAATCACTCAATATGGGCTCTTGCTCACGTTAGAAGCCATTCAGGTTGTTAGCGAGATTCTAAAACGTTCGGGGTTCCCCGCAAAGACTGCCGCCTGCCACAGGGCAGTTTATTTCACGACGCCAAATACCCAGTTGATCACGTCAAGCCAAAGTATACCTTATCGAGAACGAAAGCTAATTAAACTTCTGTCGAGTCCCATTTTCGAATCGCCCCCTTTAATAATCAAATTCTTCCTCTGTTGAGCGTGGGCCCCACGTTTAAAAGCCCTGAACCCATCACATGGCTATTGAGATAATAATCCAGAAGATATTACATATTAAAGTACATCAATTTATAAACGATTATTTGTAAAAACAGCTATGCATTATTTTTGTTTTTGAATTGTGAATAATTTTTCTTCACCTTTTTAATAAAAGGTGAAGGGTTCATATCGTTGAAACAACAATTAGTTTAATAAACGAAGTTACCAAAGTTGTATCATGGTTATCATTTCACAAATGAACTGCTTTTCACGTGACTTCTGAAGTGGACAAGATTAGATAATAATGAAAAATAATTTTATATAAGATTAGTTTCAACACGAACATGATACTGAAAATACTATTTGTTTTAATATGTGATGTTTACTTCATAAATAGTGCAAACATTCTAACAATCATTCCATCAGCTTCGAAATCCCACCATTTACCATTTCAACCGCTATGGAGAGAATTAGCATCGAGAGGTCATCAAGTAACATCAATAACAACAGATCCGCAGAGAATAACTTCGTTGGAAAATTTGATAGAAATAGATATGAGCTATTGCTATGATATATACGAAAAACACAAATTAGTTGAAGCTATGGCGAAACCTAACAACAGTTATTTTGAAATAGCAGCTGCAATAAGAAAATCTTTTACCGAATGTGAAGATTATATATTCAATTCAGTAGAAATTCAACATCTTATTAATAATAAGAACATCGATTTCGATCTACTCATGATCGAAGCTCAAATGCCGGCTATGTTCGCTTTCTCTTGGAGATTCAAATGTCCAATTATAGCTGTAGCTTCTTTGGATTCCGCCTTACAATTTCACGACAGCATGGGTAATTTAGTACACCCTATAGTTAATCCAGATTATAATTTAGATATTGGGGATCCAAACGAAATGAGTTTTAAAGAGAGATTAGTGAGTTTCGTTTATGTGTATATGTACAAATATCACATTTACAACAACGTCTTTCCTACATACCACGCTAGAATAAAAAAATACTTCGGAGATGATTTACCTCCTCTAAAAGATCTTCAGAATAACATCAGTATGATGTTTATTGGCACACATCCTTTGTTTCACAATGTACGACCTATGAATCCTAATACAATTACAATTGGAGGCGGAACGCATATTAAACCTCCAAAGGAGTTACCAAAAGTAAGTACAATTTTCGAATCACTTTTTAATTAGAAGAGGACACCCGTTATTATTAAGCTCTTATAAACGCCAAATTGTGGAGTCTACGGCTAAGACGACCAAGAAGACGATTACACAAAGAAAACTAAATGTGCTTATGCACCAGGTGGGCAACTAAGATCGGCCATCAGCCATATCTCAGGAACTGATTATATTTGTTTTCGGGAGAAAAATTACGACAAAAGTGACCTCGACTTGGTTATCAAGATTGTAAGATTGATATTCGTCGCATCTTGTATCCTCCAGGAACTTCTTTTAAGCTATTGATCGTTTTAATCATAAAAAAATTGATCAAAAATGGACTTAGACTATCATCTTGTCGAATTATTGTTAGTATTAACGTTTTTTCGTATATAAATGATACATGACGCTCCCCAAGTACTTTCACGTATCTTGTGGACGAATGAGTTTATGTTTTACAGGTAATGGTAAAATAAAACGCTATAATATGCACTTCTGGACCGAAATTAAATCCCCGTTGGATGCAGAAGATCCATTATCAGGATCTGTCAATGTTTGGTTTGAGATTCTTGGCGAATAAATAATTGGGCCCTTTTTTATAGTCAATGTTTGGTTTGGTTTTTTATAATATAGTTAATTGAGAAAGATATTTAGACTGGTTACCCAGCACTTTATTCCATGTACAAGTTCTGACTATTAAATAACGAGACTGGTTACGAAAAAGGATTTTATTATAAAAATTATTCTACATTCGAACACTCCCTTTCAATATACTCCCTTTCCCTCGCAACACACTTTCCATACATTTTTTCCATTTATCGAAGCAATGCTGGAAGTCTTCTTTGCTGAGCACCTTTAGGAGCCCTGCTGTTTTTAGCTTTACCGCTTCCATCGACTCAAGAGCTTTTGGTCAGGAGTCAAATTTTTTGGCACCAACTTTTGTCATGTGTAATTCCGCGTGTAAAATTTTTTTAATCGTTTCTTTATCGGCGTTTACAGCCTCGGCAATCATCCGGATGCTCATTCGGCGATCTGCACGCACAATTTGGTTGATTTTGGTCACTGTTTCCGGTGATGAAACAGTCACAGGGCGAACTGGGCGCTGATCATCTTCAGTGCTTTCTCGGTCATAACTAAAGCGCTGACACCGCTCAAAAAAATGCGCACGAGATATAGAATTGTCCCCATAGCCATCAGTCGTAGGTTTTTTCAATTTAACGAAAAATTTGATATAGATACGTTGCTCCTGTTTTTTGTCACGAGAAGAAAACACGTTCGTTGCAAATCGCTACTGTACAAATACTATAATAGTGATGGAAACATCTAGGGCGCCCTCTAGTCTCGTTATTTAATAGCCAGACCTCGTATGTTCGGAATTTTCAGATCAAACATACCTTGATAGGTGGATAGGACGATGAAGTTTATTTATTTAGTCACCTAGATCTCCAGATCTAATTATTTGTGGGACCGAATAAAAAATCTCATTTGCATCAATAGAACAATAACAAGGGGGTAAGATTAAAATATTAAAAAAATACAACAGGCAATACGAAGTATTTCAAAGAGTTAAATAATTCAATTCATTCAACTTTGTAAAAAATATTTATTAAGCATAAAAATAAATAAATAAAAATTTTTAATAATCTGATTAGCGTACTCGACGAATATCAAACTATTAAGAACCCAATATTAGTGTACAAACTGCCTTAAATACTAAATTATATCGTATATAATAATAACTAGGGGATATTTATGATCGTTCATAATCATATTAATATAAGATGAAAATAAACAATAGAAGATAATACTTTAATGGAGTTTGAGTGCATGGTCATAAAAAAAGGAAACTTTGAATCACTTAATTTTAAAAAAATTGCGTTTTCCAGGGCTACTTATGTTATAATTCTTAGCTGCGAAAATAAACGCCGTTACTATCAATAATTAATGTTTTATAAAGGTTATCAGTTACAAATAAATGTAAAAAAGTCTGCAGTTATTTACTATTTTTAAGTATTAACAATAAAAGTTCCGTATCAGTTGTGTAAACGAAATGATATTGTCAATAATATTTGTTTTAATGCATGACTTCTATCTTATAAATAGTGCAAGAATTCTAACAATAATTCCAATAGCTTCGACATCTCACCATTTACCATTTCAACCGCTATGGAGAGAATTAGCTTCGAGAGGTCATCAAGTAACATCAATAACAACAGATCCGCAGAGAATAACTTCGTTGGAAAATTTGAAAGAAATAGATATGAGCTACTGCTACGATATATACGAAAAACATAAGCTATTAGAAACTATGATTAGAGGTAACAACAGTTTTATTGAAAAAGCAACTGTAATAAAAAAATCTCTAACGGAATGCGACGCGTACCACTTAGATTCCAAAGAAATTCAAAATCTTATCAATAATAAGAGTATTGAGTTCGATCTAGTCATGATCGAAGCTCAAATGTCGACTATGTTCGCTTTTACTTGGAGATTCAAATGTCCAACTATAGCTATAGCTTCTATGGATCCTTCATTGCAATTTCACGATTATTTGGGGAATTTACTACATCCTATAGTTAATCCAGATTATAATTTAGACATTGGAGATCCAAATGATATGAGTTTTAAAGAGAGATTAATAAGTTTTGTGTATGTGTATTTGTATAAATACTTTCTATATGAAAAGTTTTTTACAACATATCCAGATATATTGAAAAAATATTTCGGTCAAGATTTACCTCCTCTAAAAGATCTTCAGAATAACATCAGTATGATGTTTATTGGTACACATCCGTTGTTTCATAATGTACGTCCTATGAATCCTAATACTATTACAATTGGAGGCGGGATGCATATTAAACCTCCAAAGGATTTACCAAAAGTGAGTTTGCTTTTTATAAAAACCCCCCGTTACAACTAAAGCAGTCAAGAAACATAGTAGCTCTATTCTTTATTGAAACAGCAAAAATACGGTAAAAGTAAAAAATAACAAAGGATTCTGCCGCTTCTAAAGACTGTTTGAGTCTCGGTATGTCTTAATACTGTGTAAATATTATTGTTGAAGTTATTCTTCTTTGAGATCAATACACAATGTTTTGAATGTTCAAAAACTTTTTCGTTTGAACTGATATGTGATAACTCGCATTATCGTGTTGGAGAACGATTCGTCTTCTTCGAATGGGTTCCCTAATTTTTTCGAACACTTCTAGCCAACAAATGACAACTTTTGTTGGATTTCACTCGAATTGGAAGACCCATACACTCGATCGAATTTTTTCAGCATTTCTTCACTTTTTTTGAGCGATTATCAAGTTATGCGGTATTCAGCGCCAACAAATCTTTTCCACGACCAAATGAATGTTTCTTGTATGTGTAAACAACTCAAATAGCACTCGTATGACAAACGTTCTGAGTACGTTGACAATTAAAACACGTTCTGTGTACGTTCACCAAATGTCAAACTTTATGATGGCAATGTCAGATTTGACTTATTGGTATCAGTGTTGCCATATCTCAAAGCTTAAGTAGCAGCCCTCGTACGATATGATTTCACGTGAACCATTCTATTTACACGTTTCTTATATTCAAAAATACACCGAAGTTTTCTAAGCATTTAAATCTCTAAATCCAATTGAAATCTAAAGGTAGAGAGAAAGAACGTGTTCATGAAATGTAGTTGATGTTGCTAGATAGTTTCGAGAAAACGTATAGAGAAGCTCGAATTTCAACAATTGCGAATAAAACGCTTGATAGTTCCGAGGAGGTTGAGAGGAAGACGTATGAAAAGTTGCATACCCAGTAGGTTCGCTTCACAGATAGGATTGTAATCATAACAAACTTTTGTATGAACCTTTTTGTACTCTAAATGTCTCAAAAGTATATTTTTTCTAGTTATTAGCCATCTGGAAGCTTTTTGATATCGATATCAACTCAAACTCCTCATTAATTTTTGACCTCCAAGGGCTTCTTCAAGCAGTGGTTCAAACTTGTGGTTGTTGCAGGGTGATAAGGACTGTAGGGAGACCTCAGTTCTGATGTTGTATCCTTGAAAAGGATACCGTCCTCCTCCGCCAGCAAGCGATGACAAACTTCCAATTGTATCAATTTTTGCTCTAATTCAATAGTTTGGGAATCCATCGCGCAATGATTTTGAGGTCTTCTTGAATGATAGACTCTACATTACCAATACTAATGCTGAGTTCAAATTGTCATTTTCGACGGTTTAGCGGCCATCTTTGAACGCTTCGGTCCATTCAAATACAGCAGACCTACTCAGCGCTCATTACTGAATTGATTTCATTAACGCCGGAGATATTTCCATGTTTTTAATGCCGCTCTATACCAAAAAAAGAATGAGAAAACGTTGCGGTCGACATCTTACCTTCATTCATGGTCGTAGCACGCGAAGAGATGTAGATTCGCGACAAAGTCTATGTCATACAGTTAGTAAGAGACCCAGCGATTTTCCAAATATACAGGCTCGTCATCTATAGCGTCTCGATCATATTTGAACTGCCCTATTGAGGTTAAAAGTTGCAAAATTCAGTGTTTTTTTGGATATAAAATAAAAATTATTATTACGCCATGTAAAATTCATCAAATGAAGTAACTACTATTTTACAAATTTTTAGGATCTCAAACAATTTCTAGACGAAGGGAAAAACGGCGTTATTTATTTCAGTTTGGGAAGTAACGTCAACTCGAATTTATTAACCGAAGAATTCAAGAAAGCCGTTATCGAATCGTTCGCTGAAATTCCGCATAAAGTCTTACTCAAAATGGACGGAGAAATTCAAGGTTTTTCGGAAAACGTTCTAGTCAGGAAATGGTTACCGCAACAAGATATTTTAAGTAAGAAATTTGATTCATTTAAACGAACGACATATCGGTCTATTAAACAAAAACATTTTAATAGAATTTACAAAATTTTTTTCTATTGGCTTCTGTTACTTCCTCGTATTCTTTTGCTTGAAGCTTTTGTAGGAGATCTGAAAACTTGTCAGAGGCCAGATTTTCATCTTTTTGGTGAAAAAGATTTTTTTCTTATGAGTATAGTACCTTTTTTGTGTAATCTCTTTCCTCAATCTATCCGGTAACTATAAACTGTTCTTATTGAGCTTCATTTGCTCTGGCTCCAGCTAATCCATCGTGATTTTTTAAACCCATAAACATTTTTAAGTAACCTAACAATATAAAAGAACAACTACTTCAACTTATTTTGCTCTAGATAAGTCCTTAAAGGCGTCTATCTTATTTCTTCAATACACAACCATTTTCATCTTATGTACATCCATAGTTTTTTAGAAACATTCGCCTAGCATCAACTGGTGTTATATAAATCATTTTTTGTCTTCATCAAGGTTCTTATCCCAAGTTATATCGTTAAGCAACGATATCGCCTTGCTCTGTTGAAAATTTCAGTCTTCAATTGCTTCATCTATTCCTTTGTCTAATATTCAGCACCACGTCTTAATAGTTTCATCCAGACTAGCTTCCAGACGTCATTTTGTACATTGTTCAACGAGTTTTCAACAATCCTTCATGAATATTTTGAGCAATAAGGTTTATATGTTTTAGTTACAAGGATGCTATCGATTTTATCTAACTTAAATTCTAATTATAAATAAATTTTTGATGTACGATCTTTTCGAAGTTGTCTGAGATTTGCAGTAAGTCAAAACGGAAAAGAATTTTTTTTGTAGGACATCCTAATGTGAAGCTGTTTATAACGCAAGGTGGTCTTCAATCTCTTCAAGAATCCGTGGTAAATGGTATACCTTTAATAGGCATCCCTTTTTTTGGTGACCAAATAACAAATGTAAATAGAATGGTTAAAAAAGGGTATGGGATAAAATTAGACAGACGTACGATTACCAAAGAATTACTGACAAAAGCTATAAAAGAAGTAATGAGTAACGCAAGGTATTTATATATTTATATACAATCAGAAATATGAATTGAATCGAAGTCTTTGCCAGCTAAATTATGAGAGTTTGCCACAATCCCACTACGAAAACTCTTATAATCAGAAATATAACCTCAATCAAATTTCAGTTACCAAGAAACTGCGAAAGCTATGGGTGAAATATTTAGAGACGAAGAAATTCCTAGTCTCCAAAGGGCCGTCTACTGGACGGAATACGTCATTAGGCACAAAGGAGCGAAACATCTAAAGAGTCCTATAGTTGATATGCCAGCTTGGAAATTCTATATGTTGGACGTACTAGGATTTTTAGCTATTATTCTAATCCTTATTCTTTTTGTAATATATTTATTACTCAGAACTCTTTTTAGGTAAGTTTTCTAGAATATTTATTAATAATATATTGTTTTTCTGTCGGTATAAAGGTTTTCTGTGGTTTTCCTGATGAATTCGTTGTCGCCACTCGGTAACTACCTCCAAAAGCTCTTTGCTTCGACGTGCCATTTTGTTGTATTGTATATTATTCTCATTTCAAAATTCAAATTTAATTTCGCGAACGATACACCAAAAGAAAAGAAAGCCATATCTTCCATAAAAAATGCCCCTATCTCCCCCAATAAAATTACCACAACATGCTTCTATCTTTGTCAGCCTTAATTCATTGATTGTTGGACATAAGCTTCTTCTACGGTTTTTTCTTTTATCTATTCCTATCTATTTTCTAGGGGCTATATAATCGATTTCGTAAGATTGGTTAAATTTTGAATTTTTTTACCTTCTGCATGTTGATAAATATATTTTAAACTTTAAACCTCGATAAGATATTTAATCTATATAGTAGAAAATATAGCAACAGCGCGGCTTCTTATAGACTACTAGTCACATGACATAATCCAATTATTTCTGAAAATAATAAAAGTGAAGGTTAGAAGCTAAGTTTCTGTATATAAAAAAGTTACAAATGATACAATTTATTCACTTAAACATCGTCGAAAATGACTCACAGTCAAATGTCTTTTTATTTTATGTAAAACAATGAGAATCAACTAACCAGCAGATATCAATACATGGAAAAGATTAGAGGTTATGTTTTGTTGTTGGCTTTGTTTATTTTTTTTTTTGAATTTGGTGGTTATTATTGTGCTTCTTGCTGTGAAAATTATAGACTTTTAAGCCCGTTTTTTCGATTAGTGATTTTTCTAAAACATTTCGATTTTTTGGATGAATTTACTTAAACGTCTTCTAAAATGAGCATATTCTATTGTTGCATTAAGGTCAATTTATAAACTTTATAAACTATACGCTCGCGCCCTCGTTTTCGTTCAGCATAAATTAAGCAGAAACGTAATTTATAAACACAAACACGTAAAAACGTAAGAGTTTATAAATCCAGCTTTATACTATATTACTTGATATAGACTTATTTAAATAGTTGTCACTTGAAAACAAATATGGCTGATGGACGACACAAATACACATTTTATTTCAGTTTAATCTGCCCATCTCGTTTGAATCAAAAAGTTTTTTACACACATTTTACGTGGGTAAATAGATCTCAAAAGAATGCTGTCCGTTTTTTTCGAATTCCGACTATTACGTCGTTCAAACATAAACAGCATTTTAACCAGCGTATGCTCCAATCACTTTTTCTCTAGTATTCTCTTACATATATGTTAGATATACAGCAATTCAGATGTACCAATAAACTGGTATACATTAAACCGTGATTGGGTCACAAATTTAAACATAAAACTTGTGACCATTCATCTATACTAAACAAATAAGATACTAAAGTGGAAAAAACGTTGAAAGGTACAAATGATAAATTAATACCTCCCCGTTCTTAAGGAAGTTTTAAAAAATGACTAGATGAAAACTTAATATTATGCAACCATACATAGTAACTCATTCTCACAGGCAGATAACAGATAGGTACTGCTAACATTAATAAATAACCTATATATATAAAATAATCTGAATTACCAGGATATGGGATAAGGATTTGGATTATCAACACAAAAAGTCATAACACGTTTTGCCTAAACAATAAAAATGTCTTTTAAAAATAAATTACACTAAAACCCTGTGGTCACAATAGTGTTCAACACGTTGTTTATCGTCCAGCGGCCATATTAGTGTTGTGCAGGCCAGGACTCGGATTACCAAATTCATTAAGTAAATGAGTTATTTAAGTGTGATATTTTCTATTTTCAGGAGGTTGACACTGATCATTAAAAAATTCTATTTAAACGTTGAAAAAGAGAGAGATACAACTGTCAAAAAAGACAAATAGAGAAAAATAGTGTAGAAGTCAAGCTAAGACATTTATTAGACAAATATTGAATATTGAAAAATTTTTTACGAAATTAGATAGGCTACTGTGTATAATTTATGTAATAGTTTTATAGATATATCAAAAATTCTTGAGATAATAAAAGTATTAAAAAATGAAATATCATATTTTTATCCTTTTTACATGGAGTAGTAGTATCTATTCAATTCGCAGGTTTGTATTAGATTTTATTTTCTTCTAACTTAGTAGGTACTACACTAGGTACTAAACTTTAGTTTCGAGAATATTTTATTTGCTTTCTCTAGTCGTTCTAGCTAATTATTTCACTTGCGCGGCAACTAATAATTAAAAATATTTTATCACTGAAATCATACAGAGGAATTAACATTGATAACAACCATCAGATACGTTATGTGCTGTATCATTTACAACAATGGTACGAAACAAAGATTTAATTCAAACGCCTAGATGAATAAAAATGCGAATATTTACATCGCACACTCCGAGGTGTTAGACTTGTCAGTCAAAAAATAGATAAAGAAATAACTCATTTCAAATTAATACTTTATTACCGAATAAATTAAAACGTTTCAAGGTGAGTACATTACGAAAAATTTGTTATAAAATTTGAGACGATAGAGAATTCGTCTATATAGTAGTTGTTTGACTTATTATTAATAATATTTAATAATTACATATACAAATGTAGTCACATTTACCTAAATCAGGTCTAAAAAAAGGTCAGAAGTTCTATTTAGTATAAAATATATGTAAACTTTATAAAGTCTGTTATTGTTCTTATAATAAAATCTTCTATAGCAAATATGGGTGCAAAAAGATTGACTAATTGCTTTTATACATGGATGTTAGTACGAGAAGTTAGTCACAGATGTACCTGGTACCACAAAGTTTTAGTTAATATGCGATATACAGCACTTTTAGAAGTGACTACTATGTCTGCTAGCTCGCGCACTTTCAATCGACGATCATTCATGGATTTTGTTCAACATTTCAACCTCATCAAGCAACTACTGCCATCTCTAGGTCAGGCCAGGTACTTCTTCGAAGTGATCGTCACAAAAAGTAGTTTCGAACTATAACAGACGAATTAAATATCAGATTTCAGCAACAAAACAATTTTAGGTTTGTTCCAGCGCACTATCTGTAACTACTTGATTATGCGTTCCAACAGTACCAATTCAAGTTTTATGTCCCTGCGATAAATTATGAAACATATGGATCCGCAAATACGTAGTACAGTTTGCAAAGCTTTTAAATATGACCAAAATGAGCGATAGAATGTTTTGAGCGATTTTCGAAGCTGGATTGGCATCAGAATGAAGAGCCCGTGCCAAAAAAGCACGAAAGGTCTCGAAACGCACCAAAAAAATGATGACGGCAATATTACAACCGTAAACGCGGCTTATTACTCTGACTTACTAAGGCTACTATTATAGAAAAAAGGCGCTGCAAAATTAGACGAGATGTGTTCTTGCTTCATGACAAAGCTCCAGTCCACACGGCTTCGTTTCCCAAAGCTACTGTACACGAATATGGCTTCAAAGTGATTGAACCACCACATAGCCTTGATCTAGCCCCCTACTATTTTTTGTTAGCAAAGCTGAAGACCGAGTTAAGGAGTGTTCGTAATAGTCATGCGTAATACCCCAAAGTTCGAAATATGATCAGAGCATACGAAAATATGCAAATGATTTCTACAGCTTCATTATTATATTTTAAGATCTCGTAGAAGAGAAATTAACAGTAGTTAATAATAATAATTTAGGTATTTATTATATTTTTCCAACTGTTTTTAAATTACATTTACAGAACTGTGTAGTGGATTTGTTCTTTTGTACTAAAATAATTTTCATCCTTCCGCTAGAATCACTGACATTGGTTAATCACCTCTTTTTCAGCTCTATATTCTCTATTTTATTTAGTTTACTCCGAAGACACTAAGCTAGAAAGAACTTCATGCAGATGCAATGGATGTTTTTCCAAACACCATCATGGACGTATTTCTAATGTAAGTGTTTATCTTTTCAATAACAATAATTCGGGGTGGATGGGATTAAAATTAGGTGAGATTGCTTTAAAATAGTGACAGGATTACAGAAACGCAAAGGGATAAATAACGTTTACTACAACGTAGAGCTGTATTAGAGCTGCTTGGTAGTAGAACTAATCTGGATCCCTGGGGGGAGAGAATTCTTAGCTTTATGGAGGGTAGAGGTAAGGAGTACCATCTCATATGAGAGCTTAGCTTAAAAACTGTCCGCTTGTAGACGGTAAATTATAATTCAAAATTTGACCAGAATGGCGCTTCTGTCGGACGAGATATCATATGATCGTTCAGTTCAGTCTTCCGTCCGTCTTATTTGAATATGCAGTGTTAAAAAACTCGGACTCTGTGGCGGAAATACTAGGACAACAGAAGAAAGATATATATTGTCAATAGCGACCTCACCCCGTACGTGTACTTATGTTCATGGATATGAAGCGAGAATTTAGCAGTGACCGGCGTAACTACCGAAGTGAGTCCACGTCCTTGTACTTAAAGTAACTCGCGATTTAAAAATTATTAAAAACTAATTAAGAAACGACATGAGGTAGGACAGACTTTCTGGTTCAACTACGAAGAACATTTTAATTGTTTTTTCAAATTAAATTACTGAACTGTTTTTCACAATCATGAGTAGGTATGTCATGTCGAAGAAACTTTATGGCTCTCTTCATTTTACTTATTTCAAATGTTTCTGTTTGGACATTAAAAAAGTTGTCAAGTGTGCGAATTCCTAGAGACTGAGTTCCTCGAGAGATGGCACAAGCTTCTAACTTCACTTAAACTAATTCTAACGTAGGAGAGAGTGAAGTAATTGTTGCGTAACTACACGTACACTAAAATTGTTAATAATAATGACAAGCTGTCATAAAAACAACTTTTTGAAATGTCAAATGTATTGTAAAATGTCATTTTTTAATGGCATTTAATGGAAAATACTTTCTGTATTAAAATATACTTGTAATATATATTAATTGAATTTCTTTATCTTGTAGATTAGATAAAATTTTCGTAATATGACGAAGGAATGGAATTACCTATAGTCATATAGATAAATTTCGAAATATGATCCTATCGCGGGCCAGTAGTTTCATCTACAAAGTAAACACAATTATATCGGGGCAGCTTATATTGATTTTCAATTTTATTGTTGACTAATTTAACACGTACCAAAAAAAATCGAAATGAATGAAGTTCGTAGTTTAGTAAGTGTCTTATAAAATATATGTGCTAAACTTGTGTAAACAAAAACATAATTATAAGTTGAAGTATAATAACAATAACAATATATAACCTATAATTATGTTTTTGACTTTTCTTAGATAACTAATTCTGCTAATACGACGTTTACATATGAGGAAAATAGTGATAAGAAAATGTGTCGTTTTGGATTTTATACCAAAATGTTATTATGGCAAAAAATTACTTTTTGGGCTTGTATAGCATTGTAAGTAAAAAGTTTAATATTTCTAGGTTATGTCTATTCTCAAACACTAGGGACTATTTATTGTCGGGCTAGGCATCAAAAACATGCTTACCAACATATAAACTTAAAACAAGAAAAAATTAACAACGTACTTCCGTTCGGCTATGAAGAAAAATCTACACTACACGGGCCGAAAGTTGAAATCTCGATTCTGCGCAGTGCCGTAAATTCAACTTTCGTCCATTGTTATATACTATTTGTTCAAGTTATTTTTATGATTGGTAGCTTTCTCGTTCCTATTTTTTTCGATTCATCGCATAATTCAAAATCACTCAATTCATAAAAAGCAGTTGAGTACAAAAATAATGATAAAAAAATTTGTTTGTAACTGAACATGATTCCAACAATTTATTTCGCAACCTGCTTTAAAAGTTAGTGTAACTATTATAAACAACACAAATCCAACAATCAGAAACCTTGCTGGAACGCAGTTTCGTCTTTTGTGTCGAATCCGAACTGCAGGAACGAACCTCGTTTCACTCTAGGATTGAATTACGTAAAAGATTGACTACCTCCAAGAAATAATTGACTGTATTATAAAAAATATGAGAGATATACTCGTTTTTCAATATAAAAATTTTTCACTAAAAATAAAGCTGCAATCATTTTCAAATGACATCCATTGAAAATATACTTATTCCTTATTTAAAGCTGAATGTTTCAATTTTTATTAAACACCTAAATAATCACAATTTAATGAATACGATCGACAACCCAATATCTATTGTCAAACAATTAAAATAGTCCAAAGTTTATAGGAATTTAGAACAATGAAGTTATGTTATGCAATGAATGATATGATATATGATAAATTGTGCCTTTAAGAGTAATACTAACTAGCTAAATAGAATAGTTTCTAATCGGTGTGGCTTATATTATCCATCATATGCTCAAAAGTCTATTGTTAATAATATCAAGTTTGATTCTTAATAATCGTCATCACCATATAATAGATAGAAGCAAAATTATATTGATGCACCTACTTTTTTCAGATTCATCGTAATATTCTTAGCATTCGTGATAATATGGGTTATATTTCCGTTAGTGTTTATGAACCAGATATCAATCCAGAGGTTTTTTATATTTTTCAATTGTAAGTAAAATATAATATCTGAAAAAATCTGAGACCATAAGACATATATGTTTTACATCGTTGCCACGTCGCAATTACTTTCTTAAATATAATTAGTTGAATATGGTTGGGGAATGTTTGAGGTTTTGATTAATTTTAAGATGTTTGAAGTCTGGTAGTGATGTTATAATGACGAAAAAATAATCGATTTTTCACTTCTTTTCGTTTTTTCTTCCAAACCAATTTCTCCCAATTGAAAAACAATGACGGTCACCTTGATGTTCTACTTTTATTGGCAGGCCTTTATAATTAAACCAATTTTTAGAATTGTCTCGTCTTTTTCAAATTCATTCTGTTGTTAATTAATAAAATAATAATATATACTTATAGGAGTAAAAAATAACATCTGGTGATATAAGATGTGATAATTATTTTTTCTTATTCATCCAAATATCAAATATATTTTTTATTAGCATTCCAGTATTGTTTACAAAACATACTTTTTTCGTTTTAAATAGGTACAAGTCTGAACGCATTTGATCACAGATTTCAAAAATTACTCATAATGATAGTGATAAAGTAAATATACATATGACCTGTCGGCTTATTTGATATTTTCAATCATATACGAATAAATATGATATGAAAAAATTATCTTCATTCCAAGAAATTCTTTAACACGTATATTAGTTACACACACCGCTATACAAAACTTTTTTATGATTTTTAGTAAAACAAATACACTATATTATTGTTCTATTACTAATACTACTTAATCACCTTGTACAAAGGACTCTTTAAGAATGAAATACTTCCAACATAAGGAAAAAATAACTGGAACAATCCAGATATAGCACAAAAAACGTAAACAATACACTAAATTAGAAAAATTGAACAATCAAATATAGGCAAATAAAAATACAACTGCGTATAGCAACTAGCATAGTATATAGTGCTCGGTATTGCATTGCCAAAAAAATTTATCAGTTATCATCTATAATTTCAGTTAATGATCCTAAAAATCCAGACTTCAACCACCCCGAAAATTATGGTTATAAAGGCGTAGCTAATTTCTACCTAACAACAAAAAATTCCAAAGATGATGAGCTGTTAAGTATAGGAGCTTGGTTATTGATACCAGATAGTGAAATCAACAATACAGTCATTCGGGCACATAATGCCGAAACAGTCAGCGAATTGTTGCAAAACACAAAATATCCTATAGTTTTGTACCTCCACGGAGTAGCGTGTAATCGAATAAAACCTATGGAAACGTATAAAGTGTTGAGAAAAAAATTTATGTTAGTTGCAGTTGATCATCGAGGTAAGTTTAAATATTATTGTTGAATTGATTTGAAAAATGGAATCATCTAATAATAGAAAAAGCTATTCAAAACACTTTTATAACGAAATAAAACAAATATATTAAAGAAATTGAAAATATAGCGGGACTTTAAAAACTAAAGGAGTCTACAAGTTTTTATTGAGGGCCTGTCTTTTGTCTAGTAGAGGGCGTAGGAATTGAGTTAATAAAGAAAAATCATTAAATCGACCAAAAATAGTGTTAATCACCTATTTTATTATTATTATCAATTAATATATTCGTTAATTAAATAGCAGTAGTTTATCAATTAGAGGGTGCTAAATTCGAGTCGAACAAATAAGTTATGAACATAGACATAAAAGTAATAGACTGTACGATTCATACACTATCATATTGAAAAGTATTGTCAACATTAGACAGAAGTAGCCTCTATTATAAGGAAGGAGTATTATATAAGAAATTAGAATGAGCACCTCTAACATTTGACACAGATAACTATACCGTAACTTACTTTGTATCTCGTTCTAATATTAAAATGCGAATTTTATAGAATGCGCAGTCTAGTGTTACGATATCTATGGTTCCGAGTTAATTTAAGAAAAACCATTAAAATAACCAAAGATGGCGTTGATTGAACGAATAAACTAATAATATCGTTGATAATAAAATTTAAATAAAATACAATTTAGGTTATGGTGATTCTGGTCCAAACGTACCTCCTTCTGAAGAAGGTATAGTAAACGATACTGTTCAAATATACAAATGGATTCGATCACATACAAAAAATGACATTTACGTATGGGGACACTCTTTAGGAGGAGCCCTAGCCGTCCATTCAGTTAAACGTTTGAAACTAGAAAATATTATTCCTATGGGACTTATTCTAGAATCAACTTTCACTACAATCAGAGAAGAAATTCCAGCTACACAAATAGGAAAAGTAGGTTTTGATATGTTGCTATTATGTTTTACTATATATGAATGAAGTTTTAATATATTCCAGAGTTATCAACAAAATGAATTGAAATACTTTATTTTCCGCTAATAAAATAAAATTATGAGGAGTATTTTATCGATAATTTTTTATAAGATCTCCTGATCATTCAATTATAAGTTATTGGAGTAGTTACTACTTTTAATTTAATTGTCTCGATCAAATAACATAGATAATGTACAAAAGATCATTTGATTCAACCATAGAATATTATTACGCTCTAGCGCTGTTATTAATTATATCATTTATTCACTAAAATTCGTCACGTTATTTGGTTGTTAAAATTTTATCAAATAACACATTCATAGTTTACGATTACTATAGACATACACTCTACGCCATTCTTTTTTATCTATGCTAAGATTTACAACATTTAAATCGAACGCAAAAAGCGCGCTAAAAATGCAGTTTTTAAATGATAACTGTAAATATATTTTGTATGTTAAAAATTGACCTTACCACCCCAAGTTCTTCGGGTTATATTTATTAAATCGTTTAGATGTTTTCATGGTTATTATGGTTTGAAGCAACCGTTTTAAATCCGCTTGAGAAGAACGGATTCCACTTCAAATCTACCACAAACATTCTAGACGTAGACTGCCCTATAATGCATTTGCACGCCCAAGACGATTTTGTTATACCTTGGACGCTTGGTAAAAAGGTGAGATTTCTTGAGATGGTATTTTGTTATATTATTTCTAAATATATGAGGACTTAGTTTTTTCACGAGTTATTATTTAACAGCTCATTGATGTGGCAATCAATGAAAGAGAGATACCGCCCCAAGGAAATGTTACTTATCATATATTTGGAAAATTAGGTTATGGGCATACTGGTTTAACAAGTGATTCAAATATTCCGAAATTTATTGAGTAAGTTTTAAATTATTTTCTCTCAAATTTAACTTATCGATATTTGAAATTTTTCAATTCAATGTTTTACATTTCAGTTTTAAATTTTAATTTATTGTTTTAGTGAATTTATAGGATTATGCAGGGATCAAAATAAACAGAAAGGATAGTTTAGTTAGGACCCTTGATAAAATGAATAAATAGAAAACAATATATAATTGTTACCAAAAATTGTACAAAATGTTTTATTAAAATATATTTTTGTATCAAATTTCTATATGACTTGTTTTTATAACCTTTTTATCTTTATCCCAATATCTCCAGGAATATATATATATATATATATATATATATATATATATATAAATGTGAATGTAACATAGGATTTGAGCTGGAACACATGGTCAATTTTTCTAACCCTTTTTAATTGCTTTATATACATCTCAGTATGTATTACACTCAGTATACTGTACCTGTTTAAATTCACACAAGGAATTCATAGGAAATGGAAAAATCAAGACGTCATCAAAAATTGAAACAATATCACCATCGATAAAACAATATGTACACACTAAAATAAAAACTCAGAATATTTTCTACCTCTTCTTAACCTATTATGTTGTATATTTCTTTCTTCTACCACTATTCTATTTTTCTATGTCTACCACTTACAGTGCACTTGTTGTACCTCCTCTTTTCTTCCGTTAATATTTCTTTGAATATATTTCAATCTAGTTATGTTATTCCAGTATTCCGGTTTATAAAAAAGTTTTTATTGGGATGAAATCGACTTTTATTGTATGTAATTCATAGATCACATATTTTGTGATGTCATCAGCATTAACTTATGTAGATCTATAGAGCTTTTGTATGATTTGATTAACCCGAAGATGATCTGTATGTTCGGAAAGTAATCACGATCACAATTGTTCGGAAACTGTTCGAAGTTATCAGATCAGAATCATAGGATAGTAATAATCATAGGGATAGTATTTCTTAAAGTTACCCTTCATACAAATTTCTTAATTTTGATGAAGAAGAGCCGTTAGTTTTTTATTCAAAAGTTTTATATACACAAAGAGAGTTCTCCTTAATTCTACCTTCCATAATAAGTGGGTAAATGCGATCAGATGTTACTTATGGTTACTTCGTAGGTTTATGTTTTTTTGAACTTTAATAATTTGTATATGATCATTTCTCATCAGCAGCGTAATTAATAGATTACTGAGGCTTGCGTTTTTCATACTTTTTGGTATTTCATCTTAAAAATAGCTCATTGGTATCAAATTTTAGTGTAAAATCCACGTGAGTAAGTCGTTGATAACTGGTCAATTATACAACTGAATAAATATCATGAAGAACTCAATGCACGAAAAAAGAAATAAAAATCAAAGATGTTGGAAACTATTACCGGCCAATATGAGAATTTTCTCATATTTCTCAGTTTTTCTCTAGTTGACCAAACTACAATACTTTAGTCATAAAATTTAAGCGATGTGGCCGGTTATATCCTTAACATAAAATCTGTAATGAAAAATTAAATTGGAATTGTTTTCTTCAAAATCAAACCTAATAGGAACATTAATTGTTCATAGATAAATATTGAAATGACTTGTAGAAGTTTACTGCAAAAATCATTTAAAAATTGGGATATTTTACATCTGATTTTTATTGATTGTCAAACTAACCTAAATTGTCTAGGTTAAATTATGTTTCATCGTTTTCTTGTGCTTTAAAATCGTTTTCCTATTACATTTTTGTAATAAAAAATCAAATTAATATCAACTTTTTTGTGTATTAAAATCAACTCTAGTAAAGCTGGCAACAATGCCATATTTATGACATCTATAATTTAGACTTATGAATGAGTCAATGGCAGTTGTGTTGTTTCATTTGTTGGACAACAAACACAACGAATTGTGAGTTCGATGTAGTGTTGATGTATGGATGTTTGTTTATTAATTTTTCGATAAAATGAGTCGACACAGACAATTTCGCGAATACTGTTTAGTAAATGACTGCGAAACCGAAGCAGAGGATAATGACGTTTTGTTTCCTGATTTAGAAAAACAGAAATGCAATATTCAAAAATGCATCTGCGTTATTTTTTTAACGTAATATAAACTTCATAATTAAATTGTCATGAATATTGTATTGTTTTTCATTTTCAGTTTGGTTGGATTGGGGTTGGTCGTATTTTTGTTGGTTTTTATTTTATTTCCTTTGATTTTTATGAGTTCTAAAACTCTACAAACCGATCTAGTTTTTACACACTGTAAGTACTGAACAATATTTTTTATTACGCCCTGTCACATTATCAAATTCTTTACAGTTAATCTACCTAAAGATCCAAAATATTTTCAAACGAGACATTTTCCTGCATACAAAAACAGATACGTAACTTTTAATTACACTAAAGACAACGAGAATCAAACTTTGGGAATGTGGCAGATTCTTCCTGTTAATCTTGCATACGATGAGTTATATGGATCTGTAGATTTTGACGAAGCTCTTTTGAACAGTAATTACAATGTTTTAATTTATTTTCACGGTACTGGAGAAGCGAGATCTTATAATGAAGGCAAATATGGACTACTGAGTTATTTTTTTCACATAATAACTTTCGATTACAGAAGTAAGTTTGTTAAAACATGAAATATTATTTTATATTAATAAAAATATAGGTTATGCTGATTCATCAAAAGGAGAACTTACAGAAGATAAAGTGATTGATGATTGTATTGAATTGTACAAGTGGGTGAAAAATAGAACTCATTCGGATATTTACGTTTGGGGTCATTCGCTTGGAGCTGCTCTAGCAACTAGAACTGTCGCTAGCTTAGAGAACTTGTATGGTGTTAAAACAAAAGGTCTGGTTATAGAATCTGGATTTACTACTCTCCATGACGAGTTATATGTTCATCCTTATGTAAAAGTGAGTTTTTGCAATTATTTTTTGTTGTATCACTTAGTATATATTGTTAATTCCTTATTTATGTATTGTCTTCTTAGAGGTAAAAATCGTAAAAAGTGCAATTTTTTCCAAATTCGAAAAAAAAATTATTGTGTTTTGATACTATCATTTCCTGTTCTGATCGTTTATGAACCGTTTCCGGTTTCTCATTTGATTCATGTCAAAAATAAATCCATATATCAAATGGTTTCCGAAATTTTTTGTACAAACATGTCAATTTTTTTCAAAATTTCTGGATTTTTTCAAGTTAAAACTACACCTTTATAGCGAGAGTATGCGAAAAACCACAAAATATCATGTATTTTTGTCCAAAAAATCCAAAAATGATAGTTTCCTGATCAAATGTATAGTTTTCCAGAAATCCAAATTTCATAAATATTCCGCCTATAATAGTCATTTTGAATATTAATTAAGTTTAAAACTCTAAGAAGATAAAACTTATCAGGTGTAATCTATAGATATTACACAGTTTGTTTACGTTAATTAAAAAATTAAATTGAGACCTACCTAAGCATATTTGTATTATCAAAGTTCTGATATTATTCATCCGTAAATTAATTAAATATATATTTTCTTGGAGATAACAACTTTTACCTCTTATTTATTTACAATTTTATAGTTGTACATGATAAAAATTTTAAATTGAAAATTAGTTTGAGGAAAAAATTTTAACTTATTAATACAATTTGGATAATGGATACCATCCATCCTCGAGATAAGAAGCCACCCGAAGTTGCAGTTGTATATTTGAACTTGTTAAAACCTGCGCCATATTGTAAAAATGAATCAGTAGCCTAACGATTTTATATTTTGTAGGTTGATAATGCAAAATATGAAATTATTTATTTATCACGATATTTACGTAGTATAATAGTATAAATTTGAATTCCATAGGTTTGTTCTTGGTAGCTGCACAGGCAGAACAAGTTCAACAAGTGTAGCGTTCTTTAAAGCAAAACCAGCGCTAGTGTCGCTGTTCTTAGTAGCAGTGCAAGAGAACTAGTTCACTCAGTTCACTGTACTGCTTGCATTGGGTCTAGATTCAGTTCAGCCAGTGCAATAAGTCTAATTTGGAAACAGTGGCATTACATCAAATATCAAAAAGTACTAAATCTTTTTCTTTATTGTTAATACTACAAGGCCTGAATCACATAAAATAACCTCAAATACAACACTTAACAAATGTTCCATTACTCTCTGTACTACTGTGCACTATATCATTTTTTGTATCCCATCGAACTAATTCTATACACTTCTGCACTGGTCCAGTTCAGTACAATTTCCAAGAACAAACCTCATTTCGGATTCCATAAAAGTTGTTAATTTGCTATCACAACTCCAAAACACAATCTCAAAAATAATTAAATGGGTTAATTTATAAATTTTCGTTCTAGACCAGTGGCATAACGCTTCTATTACTAAGATAGAATTTGGATTCTGTGATTGTCAATGTTCAAACTTCGAACGACTTTTCTCGTGAAACGAAAATATTTTTAAAGCAAATACCATTGTACGTCATAGTTTATTTATATACCACATTACCGTGTTGTCTGATTGTTCGAATAGACGAGGAATAATGGAAACTTTGAAATTGTAAGGTTATGTCATTTGTTTATCTTATGAGAGATGGTTTAAATTGTATAGAACTAATAAAAAATAATGATGTGTAATGGAATTTGAGTTGTTAATACCGAGGGTTTTAACAATTACTATAAATATAAAATATATCAAATTTTTGTGGCAAATTGTTATTTTGAAATAACAAAAACTGAAGGCGCAACTTTGGTTAGTCGTTTTCAAACTACATTATGAAATATTTCAGTAGTTCAGTAAAACATAAAGCATTTATGTATGAATTGAATGTAATATATTGAGGATAGGAGAAATATTGAAATAATTTTTTCTTTTGTACTATTGTGTATTGTAAATTTCCTCAAACACTAATCAAATTGAAAAAAAAGTTCATATCTTTCGTGGTAACCAAATATAATTAAAAAGCCGTCAAAATTAGTTTTAGATTTAAAAAAAAAACGTTTCAGATATTCACCTGGCTTCCATGGTTTAATCAAGTCATCGTTAATCCTTTATACAACAATGGTTTTATTTTTGATACAGTAAGTCACCTGTTAACAATAACAAGCCCTGTAATGGTGTTACACGCAGAGGATGATAATGAAATCCCCTGCAGTTTTGGACGTAAGGTAAAATAAAAAGATTCTATTATATAAACATATTTTATTACGACATATACATATAGATACAATAAAATAGGTACATTGGGATTTTCTCATGCTTTTTTACTTGATCTAAAAATTAAATAAAAGATATTAATTACGAGGGTTATCTGAAAAGTACCCGAATATGAAATCAAAAAACAGTTTGAGCAACAATAAACAACCAGGACTCTATCCAAATAGACAGAGTTTCTTTTGATGACATGAAATGTGAAGTTAAATCTGTGTGTGGAATGCAACACAAAACAATCTGAAAGAATTTGAATAATCATTGAATCTTCAACCACAACCAACATCAAACAGACCACACCAAGTGATAATATTGCGATTAAGACCATAAAAATCTTATAACACGAACCGAGTTATCAAGATGTGAAGCCTGTGATGTAGATCTGATAACTTTGGTGGAAAAGCCCGGCTATCATCGTGTTCAAGTCGAAAACTTCTCAGGGGGTGTGTGTGTTATCTAATTACAAATCAAAATTTATTTATATTGGTTTTATGGGGTATAGACATTCAAATTCATAGGACTTTGAAGAGTTATATTATCAGTAAGATAATAAAACTAAGCTATACTTCCTACTATTTGTCTGGTTTAGGATAATAATTACACATTAGTTTAGCGTTTTTGAGGTCTTAGATTCCATTTAGGCCCCAAATATCGATTAGTGCTTCCTGTTTGACCAAAAATTTGGTTAGTCTACTTCTGGTTGACTTTTTGAATGAAAAGTTTTATTTTGGACGGGCCTGTTTCCAGTAGATGAGGATTGGCTAGAGGGAGTCAGTCAAAAATAATTGCTGTTCACATTTTTAGTCATATTTTATTTACATTCGAATTGGGAACTGTATGTAGATGTTGTTCCGAGGTAAGGATCCCTTTTTAGTTTAGGTTATCTTATTTGGCTAAGTCGAAAAAAGGATTTTTTTCTATGAAATATGGTGATTTTTTATAATAAAGATGAACTGCGGTTTCGTATAATTCATAAATCCAGTTAATAATCAAACTAAATAGGAAATTAATCAATCCAGTCAAAAGTAATAATTTCCAACATCTGGGATCTCGATAAATGAATTCTGCGACTTAGAAAATGACAATTCAACGTGTTCTTATTATGATTTTATGTGTATTGATGTTGTTCCGAGGAACGGATCTCTTTTTAGGTTAGGTTAGGTCTCATTTGGTTGGTAAGCCGAAAACAGATGTTTTTCTATGAAATGTGATGTTTTTTTATAACAAAGATGAACTGCCGTTTCGTGTAATGCATAAATTCAGTTAAAAAACAAACTAAATAGGAAATTAACTAATTTCCGACATTTGGGATCTCGATAAATGGATTCTGCGACATCGAAAACGACAATTTAACGTATTTTTATTAGGATTTTAAACATTTCAATTCCATACAAATTATAATTAATGTAGATAATTAAATTGAGAATATTTGTAACGTTAGACGAATGTTATCGGATTTTATCGCGTCTAAGGAAAAGTAGAAAACGCAAATTTCCGTTTCTTTTGATAACGACTTATAATTAAATAATGACTTTTTATACGGGTTGAAATAAAAATATATGTAACATTTATAAGAATATTTCTTGTTAAAATGCCACTTTCGTAACAAAATAATAAAATTGTTCGCGCATGGAGCACTTCGAAGCAAATGGTCGCTTGTTTTGTCGGAATAGCTGGACATGTCGTCACCGTTCCATTCGAGCTATGTAGAACGGTCAATTCTGAATGGTACAACAGCATTTGGTTGCCAAAAGTTTTCACGGAAACTAACCGCAGAAGGCGAATCATTCTCCACCACGACAATGCGAGCTCTCACACATCAGCTCAAAAAAAACGTTTTTGAACAGTCAAAACATCGATTTGATGAGTCATCCGCTGTATAGTCCTTGTATGGAATCGAATCATTTCTTTTTATTTCCGCAGATCAGAAATAAATTGCGAGGTCAACGTTTCTCTTTACATGAAGAAGCGGTTGATGTGTTTTGAAGGTACCTCAATCGGAATGGAAAAAATTCTTCGACAATTGGTTCAAACACATGTAAAAGTGTATTGATATTCATGGAGGACATTTTGAAAAACAGTAAAGTCATATCCAATTATGAATATTTGTAGCAACCCTCGAAGTTTAAGTTTCATTACTTCACTCTATGATCGATAATCTTTTTCAATTGGTATGATTTCGCCCAAATTTTGACTTTTCCCAACAAATACAAAGATAATCTAACCTAGAAATTGTATTGACGCACCAAACCTAACCTAACCAAAAATGTTGCATGGGACCTTCCATACAAGTTGCCACATGTCGCACGATTCTTGTTACAATGAGCGACACTTGTCGCATAGTGTAAAAAAGTCTTTATAGTTATTTGAAGGGGATAATATTACTGTCGAATCAATTTCTATCAAGTGAAAATCAAAACAAAGTCTTTTCATGTCATCTAGTTGGTGTATGTAGCAGAGACGAGGAATATTACAACCATATACCACGAATTTGATCGTAAATATGGATACAAACACAATTATCTTTACAAAGATCCTTTTATGAAATTGTATATCATGTAAGTGCGATTGTTTACCTTATTTTCTGGTATGAATCGTTGGATTGAAATTTCAGGAACTTTATCGATGAAGCAAGCAACAGAATCTTATGAACATTCAAAGAAAGAAAAAATGAAAAGATAATTAGCTCCTATCAAAGATGTAAAAAGGCTGTGATCTTATAAACTCCACGCATATTCTGTAATCATGACTTAGTGGTGATGCGTTCTGTATAATTTCATTTTAACATCGATATATCAGTTGAGAATACGTAATATATTTTCATGTCACATTTTTTGTTTTTTATTTAACCTCTTCCAAACACCCAACATTTTTCATGAAAAAATCCTCTTCAAATTAACCAAAATACAATCTAGAATACTTACATAGAGGACGAAATATTTGGGGTTCCAATTGAAAAAAAAAATGTAGTTAGAGCCACCCTGAACATCGAAATTAAAATTTGAATACAGAAATAGATTCCTTGTTAAAAAATACATTTAAAGGCCGATTCATAAACTTGACTTGCCGTTCGCGGGTGACGTTTTTCGTTCGTATCAAATTCTACATCCTATTCATAAACTTAACGTTGTTATTAACCTAAACATTTCGTTGTTCTTTTTAAAGTGTGTACTGCTTTTTGTTTTCATGATATTTTTGTGTTTTCGTGTTTAATCTGGTTTATGAACGATATTATGGAAAATAACGAAAAGAAAACAAACAAAGCCAAAAGACCACCATAAACAAACAATCAGAAATAGAAATAAACCCAATGTCATGCTGTAACGTCATACGTCAAAATCACGTAACAAACGTAAACTGATGTGTTTGCACTTCTCTATTGCTACGGACGGCCAACGGAAAAAAATAAAATTCTTTTATGTTCAAAGTCACCAACGGCAGGCCGCATTTCAATCTTTAATTTTGTAACAGAAAACGAAAAGTCAAGTTTATAAATCGGCCTTTAATAACATCATGTATAAAAAGTCATGTTCGATATACGACCATAGATAAACTTCAAATACGGAGCGACATTTTAACGATGGTACATTTCCATTGCACTTCGCGGGAAAATGATTTTTGAAATTTTTTTCCTACGGCCAGGAAACTACAATATCCAGTGTGCAACGTGCATCAAAGTTTGGTTGCGCACTCGTATAAGCTTATTCTCCTCACCACATCTTTGGTATAAAATTGCGGAAACGAATTCCATCACTCCTGTCAACTAGACATTTGTTCCAGTATACGATTATGTCAAATTTGAATTTGTATAAATAATATTCCAAGAAAAAATTGTTAATAAGTAACTTATTGGATGGTATATAGATACAGCAGCACTATGGTGTCAATTTTTATTAATTAATTCAATGGTCTTTTGTAATTTAAGTCTGGTACGTATTAAATCGTTTTACAGCATAATATTCTAAAATAATACACAGTACTTTTGTATATATTAGTTAAAACCGGGTTCATAAAGAAATAAAAATAATATAATGAAAAATCACCGATTTATATCTTTTTATTGTTTTCTAATAACTCATTTCGCGTATAGTCATGGCGTTATTACAATAACAGATGTTTTTAGAGGTTAGGTGATATTTTTTTGTAGCTAGATGCCAAAAACATACATTCGCATGCGTCAAACTTCGTCTCTATATATCTAATTATGCTATTTTTTTTTTCACTTTATAATGTCTTATATTTTTATTTTTTCTGAACGAACCCACAGTAAGGGTTCAAATATTTTCCCTCAAATAACTATAGTTATCACGCATGGTAATAAGCAACGTACATTTATGTAACGTATATTGTGTTGCCTCACTGTTTGTAGTCTTTTAATTCAATACACAAGAGTGTTGACGTCACACACCGCCATTGTTAGGACACGTCAGGGATCACTTTCCCACCCAAGTTTTCAATACGTTGACCATCGTATATGTGTTGAGTGATTTCTTATTTTTCCGTATTTTCTTTGATAAATTTTCCAAAAATATACCTTCTGGTACAAAAGACTAAACTAATTAAACGGTTTTAAAGAGCACACATTACTTCTCAAATTTTGTTTATATACTATAACATATGACTGCCTTGACGTCACGCTCCGGTTGAGTAATGTTTATGAACTGAATCGTTGCCACGTTGATTGTAAAAACGATGAATTTTTTAATTCTTTATTAAAAGACGTACTTATCAAAATTTTTGCTTTCGTTGGGTTCACAGTATGTTCGTTGAATATTTTTAAAATTCGAAAACATATAATTTCTTAATAAACTGAAACGTCGGATATAGCTCAAGTTAAGTATAAACTGTACCTATAATTATATACCCTTGACCTTGTAGTGTACAATTTAAGTTAAAACAAACGCGTGTAACAACGACCGGTATACTATGAAATTTATCTATATAATTATCAAAAATCGATGTAACTATTATCCTTAATAATGCAGTGGATATTTATAAAAGGAAATAATGTCTTTTATTTAAAAGGTTCGTTCATTTATTACATAACCTCTCTTCCATTCAGTCGAGTGAAATTTGAGATATTAAAAAGTTTATTTGAACACTTTCTTAGTCAGATACTGATTGTCCATTCTATTAACAACACTGAGAATAGAAACAGAGATTTGTTTTTCTACACATAGCACCAGTATCAGTATCGAACATTATCTAAAAACATTCATTTATATCAGTGGCAGAGTGATGTTTATTTTTTTCATTTTTTAAATAAAATTAGTAATCAGTTTGATGAATGAAAAATGGTACGTATATGTCACTTATTGATAAAATTTAAATGTGTAATGTTATTAAAATGTTATTGAAGTACAGTGAAGTGGAAAATTTTTAAATTATTGTATTTATTATTATAAAGCTATTTACATAGAAAATATCATGTAGTATATCAACTTAAATTTAGTGACTCGTTAACAAAATGCAAGGTATTGAATATAACACGTATCTATGTTACAATAAGCGATAAAAGAATTCAGGTGCACATATAGTACATATTAATATGTTGATAAAGAATGTAGTAGACGGGAAATGGAATAATATATCAAGGTTGATTAAAACGTCGCCCTGTATAGCCTTCCATCCGAAAACCGTTACACAAATAAACGTAACTATCCATAAACAGACTTCAGTTAAACACAAAACCAGTTAAACAATCAGTTGAAGTGCACCGCATGATTTAATCAAAAATTTTATTGACCAACTTTGTTGGACAACCGAAACGCCTGTATGTCAGGAATCCAAACAAACATTATTCATCTGTGAAATCGGTGCGTAGTAAGTTGGGGCCATTGTTAGTTGATTGCGTATCAATATGTTAGTTGGATTATGTGATTGCTTTTACTACTAAATTTTATTCAAGTGGGTTCCATTCATATAGTTATTATTAAGGGAAAGTGGTAATAAACAACGTCATTTACTGTGAAAAAAAAAACGTTTTACTGGCAGCTACTAGTTATTATCCATTCGTACACATAGGCGTGCGAAAGAGAAGTTAAAACATGATATGAGTATAAAACTTTTTTTTGAATAAAGAAACTAAAGTCTATTTATCAAAAAAAAAGTGAACTAAAACATATTCACGCATACTGTCTCCGTGTCGAACATATTTAAGAAAATTACGCAACAGATAAATATATCGCCCCTGCCACGCCGTTTTTTATTTGTAGTATATTATGGTGCCACTGATTTGAACTAATAATGATGCCTCACCGCGTTTCGCTCGGAGTGTTCACGTGCTGATCACGCTCTGATCATTGTTTTGGTTTACTATTTTTTTTATAAATAGACTTTCCCTGTATATTAGTATATGTACACCTAACATGTTGGGTTGGTTTAAAAAAGGAGTGGAGTTATGAATAAGTGATTCTACAGCTGTAATTGGTCAAATTGAAACGAGAAAGTAGCATAAATGGTATATAATTTCAAAATAAATTGCTTGAAATATCTCAGAAAGTTTGGAATGACACGTAGAACGAACCTAACCTAACCTCGTTTTAGGTGTCGTTTAATACTGTCAAGTTATTTCAAGCAATTTCTTTGCAAATTATATGCTGTTTATGTGATTTTTTCGTTTCAATACCTTTTTAATACAATTACAGTTACAGAATCATTATTTCATAATCCCGCCCCTCTTTATTTCGGTAATGAATGGTTGATTATTTCAAGTTCTAAACTCCACCCACTTCCGTCACCGGTATGATACGGAAGTCTTATCCATTTTTATATGACAGTAGTTTGAAAAAAAATTATTTACCCAAATTTGAAATATCAAAATATTTATTGTTATCAAGAAATCCAAAGTGCGTTACAAAGTTTTTTAATCATATTGTTTTCTTTATAATATTTTCGTACAGGTATTTTTACACATTACTAAAAAATGTCACCCTGTATTTATAAATTTATTCGAATAATTTTCACCATAAGTTACTTATCAATTGAATTTGAAGTAAAACTGTCAAATTGTCATTTTAATAATAATAATATAATATGTTATACAATGTATGAGATAGAGACTATGTTTACATATTATTTCTACCCTTGTATAAATCTTATACACCAGAAACTACGATATGTTATGAATAAATTAAAATAACTTGTACTTTATATAATCAAGTTCCATACTCCGCCATTGTATTAACTGTTAACAATTTTATGGTCATCTAGACAACCAGCGTTGCCAAACTTATCATAAGATTAAAAGTTTTCGGAATTTCTACGATGATTACGCTATGATTAAGTATAATTTCGAGTAATCTTGTTGAAACAAAATTTTTTTACCGGACAATTATGTACGATCATATTCATTGACTAGATAGATTATTATAATGAAAGTATTGTTTGTATATTTTTTGTTGTATTATTATCGAACGATAAAGTTTTTATTGTAACAATGGCAACTCTGTTTTGGTCAAAAGCGATAGTATTGAACTAGAGGGAAACAGAATACATAACTTCCTATATAGTTTCTAATTTTAATTTTAGGGTATGTAAGAATTTGAGAAACCGTGAAGATTTGAAAGAAGCAACACCAAAGAAATTACAACATTTAAAAACTTATTATTTATGTAATGAAAACATACAAGTAATTGGTACTTTAGCAGCAATTACAAGAAATAATATGGTAAGACAACATGTTTTATATATTTTTTCTTGGTGGTTATTGAAATTTTTTCTTAGGCGCGAGGAAGAGGTGGAGGTGGTTGCAAAAAATGTCTTTTAGGGACTTGTTTGTACATGTGAGTAAAATTTTTATTTCTAATATTTTAGTTATAATGACAAAAATAAGTACGTTTATATAAATGTATTAGTATTATTTAAATCATTAAAATAATAATATTGACAAAGAAAGTGGTGAAAACATCTAATAGGACTAATGTCAAAACGATCTTACACGACTATACACGATTCTATTTCCCTTTGGTCACTATTAATTAATCTATGAAAATCAAATTCTCGATTGATTGACGTTAGTCCTAATACGAGAGTTGCTACTTAAGTTTTGAGATACGATAAATAAAAACAAATATTTATAATTGAATATGACTTTATTGTTTTTCAAAATATTCTCCATTAACATTAATTCGCTTTTGCTTGCGAGATAGTACTTTATCACCAAAAGTCGAAACGAGTTGATCGGTACACTACTTTTGGTTTAATCCACGACGAAAATAATAGAAAATTATTGCACGAAAATGTATTTTTTTCACCAAGGTGAACGTTTCAAGTATTTGTAAATAATTCAAACAGCATTCGTTTTGAGTACATTCTCCATTAAAAATGTCAACGTCAGATTTGACAGAATCACATCAGTGTTGCCATATCTCAAAAGTTGAGTAGCAACCCTAGTAGATATACGTATTATCGGCTTAAAAAAATGTTTGAACTTCCAGTTTTGTGGTTCTACTATTATTATTTATAGTAGTATTCGTTATAGTCCCCGTAGTATTTAAATATAGTGTCGGAATTCAACGAAGTCTAATATTTCCCACATGTGAGTTGAATTAAATTTATTTTTGTGTACGTTTTGATTACGAATTAATGTTTTTTAGGGGTCATCACTCCTAAAAATTACTCAGACATTGATGATTTCAAAATAAAAGGAGTAAAAAACTTTTACGTAAATCTGTACGATAATTACACGACAGATGGCGCTGAAAATATAATTCTAGGCGTATGGCAAATATTACCAGACGAGTTATTGAGTGAATTAATCGATAATAGTGATTATAATTTTGACGGTATATTGAATAATGGAAATTATAGTATATTACTATATTTACATGGAAATGGACAGGACAGGACCGAATCTGTGGAAATCTATAATGTTCTAAGGAAATTTTTCCACATATTTGCTGTTGATTATAGAGGTAAGTTGATATTTTTCAGTGAAAAATTCAACTATTATAATAGTTGTGTAAAGATATTGAAAATCACACAAAAATTAAGGAAAAACGGCCTCATATGTCGAAGAAAAAAAAACCACTGTTTCATCAAAACAATGCCCCGATTCAGAAGTCGATGGTTAAATTGAACGAATTGCTTCCCCATCCATCGTATAGTCCAGATCTGGCCAACAGTGACTACTGATTATTCGCTGATCTCAAAAAAATCTGGCGCTAAGAAATTTAGTTCAATTGAAGAAGCAACTGCTGAAAGTGAAGCCTATTTTGAGGCAAAAGCGTTGGAATGATTTTACTGCCCTTGAAGGAGATAACATTGATGAATAAAATCGATTTTTAAAATGCACTGGTGTCTATTTATTCAAGGTTGTGTTGTAAAATTTTAGGTTATGCTGATTCAACTTCTGCCGAATTAACTGAAACGGCAATAGTAAGAGACATAGTAGAATTTTACAAATGGTTAAGTGTTCGTACGAATTCAAAAATATATGTTTGGGGACACTCATTAGGTACCGGAGTTGGTACTCAACTTATAGCAAATTTAAAAAAAGATAAAATTAGCAGCAAAGGACTCATCTTAGAATCACCGTTTACATCGGTTACAGATGTGATGATGATCCATCCTGTAATAAAGGTAATTTCAGTGTTAGTCAATTTTTTTTAAATTTATAACAATAACTTGAAAAAAAATGACAATATTTTTTGTTTGCAAAACCAGTTTATTGTGGTTAACGCCTGGAAAATTGTTGGTTTATTTTGATTTTTCTATTAGACCTTCTCGTTTCTCCCATGGTTTAGATCAACTTTAATAGAACCAATGATAGACAATGGTTTCAATTTCGATTCAGCAAAATATATCCTGGATGTAGATTGTCCTATAATGATAGTTCACGCAAAGGATGACACAATTATACCCCATACTTTCGCTAATGAGGTATGCTTTCAAAATAGAAACATTGTAGTTGAATATTACAATCATTTATCGAAATATTACGTATATATAAGCACTACGAGGGACAGTCAATGATTTCAAGATGATTATTAACATTTTTAGCTTTATAATATAGCGGTGAATAACAGAAATTGGACGTATCAAGGTAATGTCACTTATCATCTATTTGATGAGTTGAATTATGGTCACATGTACATCTTCAAAGCTCCAGAACTACCAACTTTTGTTAGGTAAGTGTAGGATCTCTTTTACCAACAGACATAATGTTTACAAAACCCAAAATATCAAAATTTGTTGAATTGTTAGGTTATTCTCTTTTCCCTTGTGATTTTATATATATACAACAAAGAAATTTTCGAAAAACTATGAAATTATCATTAGTTTTTAATTTAATCTTAATTTGTCGTCAGACTCGCGATTTATATGTGTTTAATTTAGTGTCTTGTTTTCTGGAATTATGACAGTCATAATTAATGGACAAAAGTACCAAAAATCACTAACAAATAATTTTCCTCAATTTCAATGTTTCGCTTCTGGTAGAAGTCTCCAAAAGTAATCTGCTCTTATTAACGAAATGTCCCAATGAAATGAAGTTAATATCGAAAAACTACCTACTGTTTTTGGTTTATTAATATTTTATTTCAGTGAATTCATCGAAGAATGTGATAAGTTTGAGAAGAATAAATGAGGATTAGAAATAGTGTACTGAAAATTTGCCACTATAGGATCAAAAATTGGATTAAATTTTTTATGTACTTATAATTTTACTACTTCGTAATAAAAACATTTGGCTGTTACTTCTACTTATCTTCTTTTATTCTTCATCCTTATTTACGGAAACAAATTTAATTGGTTGTATATTCCAATAAAGATCAGAATGGCGTACAACGTTTTTTCTTGTTTTGAACAAGGTCACCGTGTTTTTGAACAAATAGGCGCTATCTTGAGGCGTCAACCTCAACTATTTCTGTCACTTAATACAAGTGGAGAATTCAAATTTTAATCTTGGCACGATATTCAAGTGTCATTTATTGGTAATTCACATCAATACACTATAACTGAACAATTAATAAATTTTTACATTTTAGTTCACAAAGTTGACTATTTATAAAGTATATTTTCACAATAATAATAGGCGCTATCTAGAGGCGTCAACCTTAACTACAAATGTCGCACCTGTCACTAAACGCAAGTAAATTCAAATTTGATTAACGACACGAAATTTTCTACTCATATCACTACTCGAAAAATGGACTTAAAATGAGAATGAAAAATTATAAATAAGATTGTATGCAAAAGTTGAATAAAATATTGAGACCCTAAATCAGTAATGTTAATTTCCTGCATCCATCTTCTAAAACGTATCAATATAAGATAAGGGAATAAGTATTATATTAAAGGAAACGTGTAATATTATTTTTTAAACTCAACCAAACAAAAAAATATTCACTATAATAGATCTATCAAAAGATACATAAACGAAACATAATAAAAAGAATACACAAACATAATAATAAATCACAACTGGAACCATCAATGCACTACCAACATAAAATTATTTACTTTAGTCTCATTTTTGCCAGCTTGATTTCAATTTGTGCTATTAGACCCATCTAGAGTTCTGAACGGAAAAAAATAACGACCTTGAGACTTGCATTTAAATTTAATTTGTGTTATAAATACCATAAAACTTGGAAATTCAAATTAAGATTTTCTATTTTATGTTAAATACTATGAAATTGATTGCGTTTCAATAGTCATATGTTTAATTTAATAAAGTTTCTCTTTATTCAACTTATATACATATACATATAGATATTCTATTTTGGCTTTTTTGTTATTCAACAAATGCCACGACATTTTGAAACCAAACAAATCCTTTTGACATTTCTGTATAGTTTCTTGAAAATATAAAAAAATATATATAGAAAAAAGAGCCTTGGTTTATGTTGGTTAACAAGCATAGTTCTAAATAATCAATTCATTTATATTCACTACTGTTTAGGTTGTTCTCCGTCATATAAAAGTAAATCGATAAATCAATTGTCGTATCATGATTTTTAAATAATTTGTGGTATTATTGTACAACTCGAAATACTAGTTGCATATTTTTGCATCGATTTAATTTATTTTAATGTTTATGACCTGGATAGACTTCCCAATTTTAAAGAAAATTTGTTTTTAGAATATTCTATTATTGCAATCATATCACAAGTCTCAGTTCTAGTTACTAATTGAAATACGATCGGAAATTTTATGGGCTATAAGAGATACTGGTTGCATACCACCTAATCGCCAAAATACGTATTCACATCATTTTATCCAGATATGATGTGTATAATACTGGTTGCCTACCTATAAAAAACGATGTTTTTTTCAGAAAACATTTGTATAAGTACATAATAATTTGAAAAAGGAATGTTTTTATTTTTGGGAAAATGATTGTTTTATTGGAATATAATGAACAAAGACGATTTATAATTCGTTTCTCGACAAGACAAATTAAATTACATTACAATTACAATGAAACAATTTATTCTCTAGTGTATGAAGTATTTGTTTCTATCTTATTGTTATTGAGAAAACAGAAAAAATCTAATTAACAGACACATAAGCTCGTTATTTTTATTTCAGTTAAATTCCTATAGTTCTGCAGTTTGTTGTGAATTTTTGTTAAATACAAGGACAATGTTTAGATCGATACATAATTTCTCACGATAAGTTTGTTATTGTGCAAATATTATCAGTGTTTAAAAATAGGTACCGTTTTCTGTAACTTTTTCAAAAAGAGTCATAATCTTCAAAGTTACCTTTTTATAAAAAAAACTTCCTTGTAATTAAAATGTGAAGCGTTACGCTTCTGGTCAATGAACTAAAATAAAACTCGAATTATTTGTGTAATTTGACGAGTGTACTTTTATTGTATGGATATAAAAATAGAAATTCTTACCTACGGCCAATATTTGTTCATAAACTTCTTTGGTGAATTTGAATTTGCCGCTCTGCAAATATTCCTTCCAGTTGGTATGTATATTTTCGGGCTGGACGAAAGTAACATGGCGAATAGTACAAAGTGGCAATAGTTTGTCATGGGACATTTCGGACGTAAATTCTAAATGAAATCATTAAAATTTAATCCAACAAACAGTAGCGGAAGTGTGCAGTGGTATGTAGTGGTGCTAGCTAAGTTTTAACTTGGTGTATACATGTATTTTCATTGAAAAACAACAAAATGAGGTAAGTTATCGGCTTTTATATTCAATTTATTTTCGGGTAGCACATAAAATACCTTTGTTTCATCTTAGTTTTATATGTATTTCAAGAATATGAAGTGTTTGCTAATGAACTTGATTTATTCTATGTTTTTGATAGTGTTGTCAAAAAGAGGAAATGCAATTAATTTTTTAATAACAATAGAAAAGTGACAGTATTTTTATGTAATTATTGATAGCAATGTTATGAAAGTAAAAAGTGTTTTTTTTTTTCAAATATTAGGCCAGTAGTTTCATATATTTTAATATATTTTTATCGATTTGGAAACACTGGGTGTGTTGAACCCATTTGTAATGACGGGACGAAGTTTCCACCCCTATGTCTACCGCATATAAGGTCATTTTTCCTTAAAAATTCCACATTTTCTGCAGTCGCGTGTTTAACAATGCAATAATATAAATTTAAACAAAAACATATGGAGTGATTATAGTTTTTCTATTTTAAATGAACAGATGTTTTTGTGTTTACTTTCAAGATTTTGATATGTATTATCCGGATTTACCATAACAGATACGAAATTTAGGTTTTGTTTGAATAGATAACGGGCCAATATAAACAAAGTGACACTTCACGTTAAAATGAATCACATGTGACCAAGTCGAATTTATAAAGTTTCTTTGTAAGGAATACAAATATTCAAATTGTTCACGTTTTTATGAAATTTTATTAGATGAGTGTGTAAAAGAGTGTTATTTTATAATAATACTGAAATGTTTTCAGAATAAAACGTGATTTTTTAAATGCTTATAATAGAAATATACTTCTAATATATTTTTTAAGAAATGTAATTATTTTTATCAATATAATTGATAATTTCCATTGATATTGCTTATTATATAATTACATCTTGACTTTTTTAATCAAAATTACATTTCGCAACATGTCATTTGTAAAATAATCAAGAGGTGGTAAATCTGAAGATTGGGGTGGTCATTCAAAATGTCTAGCTTGCTAAACTTTTACAAAACACTCAATTCAAGTGAACATACACTACCATCTTGTAATAATTATTATTTAGTTTATCATTATAATTATTATCACAATAAATAGTTTATTATCATAAATAAGTTTTTAGTCTAAATTTTTTCAAGTTAATTTCATCTATGCTCTGATTGTTGCAAAAAGTTGTAGAAATCACACATCTGTCTAGCATCTGTTCACAAAAAATTTACCTTTGAACTGATTCTACCTCTCTTGATGGAACAGACACGTATACAACTGGTATCTTTCAAAAACAGACTTAGAAATTTATTTTTTTTTATAAAACAAATTCGCTTATTTATTGCTGAAAGTTATAACAATAATATTTTTCATAGTTGAATATTTAACTAATGCTAGACCAGTTAACAAATATTTTTTATCCTGGAGGGATTGTTTTAGCCTATTTTGGGAACTTATATCATAATTAGTTTCCACAATTAAAGCCATTTTCAGCATGTCCTCAAATATGCAGCTTCACTCGTTTTACACTAAAAAAAATGTATTGCTCATAGGGATTAAAAAAAAAAATATTTTGGCAGTTTGGTAAAGGATTTGGTTACTTTAAATAACAAAAGTCATCACTTATATCAGTCGCTAACTTTCTGGTCTGATGTCATATTAATGATAAATTTTAAACCTGGATATATACGAGGATGGTCCCAGAAGTACCTGGCCCAACAATGTAAACACCAACATTTTGGAAAAAAATATATTTATTTGAAAAATCTTTGACCGCCGATTCATTTTTCAAGTCTGAGAACAAAAAATAATCCGAGTGGACTAAATCTGGCGAATTGGGTGCATGAGCTAGCAATTGAAACAAATAGAAAATGAGATGGCAACTTCTCGAAGATACGATGCATACCTATTAACAATTTCCACATAAAATATGTTACTCAATATCAAATTTTTGATTATTTTCGAATGTGTGTTTACTATAATAGCCACGTATCATGCAATTGTAAATCATTGTGAGCCCACTCATCTTAACTGGGTTAATAAACTCGTAGGATTGAGTCCTATACATAATTTGCATAGTGGGTGGAAGAATATACACGGTCAATTATAAGCTTGTTGGTTTACTCCACTAGGAAGTACATTAGGAAGTAGTAGGTGGACGAGTATATTTAAAAATTAATTTTATATATTACGCCAGAAAAAATTTTCTTGTTGACGTTACTATACAGTGAGGGAAAAAAATATTAGCAGAAACAGTAAAATATAATAAACATTTTCGGAAATTGAATTTTTTCATTCTTTTGTGAGGATTCGGCAAATAAAAACGGTCAGGTGACTTTGCTTACGATAAAAGAGACTTCAAAAAAATGTTGAGGACCTGTACAAAGCATAATATTATTGTCAAGATAAAGGATAATGTGATTGAGCTAGAAACCATTGGTGCAGAGCTGGGGTTGTGGCGAAAGCGCTGCTTCAGGCTGAAAAAAGGAAAAAAAACAATGAACAAAGGGAGTTCGAAGAAAGCTCTAGCCTAAAAAAGCGGTTCTTTCCACTTTCTTGCCATTTGGCTAGTGAACCTAGTCACCGGGTTACAGAAAAACGCAGAAAACCTGCAACATCGACGATCGAAGAGGTATGACAAGTAGGGTTTCATTTAATGGTTAATGGAAGTTGAAGTAGCTCTCAGGGAGGTCTTCTTAAGCAGTTCTAAGTAAGAGTCGTCTCCGTACTCTGTCTAGATTATCGTTCAGATCGGCCGCCCAATTAAGAGTACGAGTGAATTTCACTCTTAGATAGACAGCTTCTCTGCGAATCTTGAGCTTCTCTTCTCAAAGTCTCAATTGGAAGTTTTGTCGTTGATGTTGTTAATACTGATAGTTTAGGTCTTCTGGGAATTTAGAGTTAACCTTCCGCACCAACCGAAAATTGATTGAGATGATTGACTAGTTTTTATACCTAAAACGAATTTCTCGAAAATTCTAGAAAATAAACAACTCGCCGCTGCGATAAAAACATGCGATGAAGACTTCCAATAAAACTTCCATTATAACTAGACAGTACCGGTTTCACTATCCATATCGTGGATGAGTTCATAATATTTTCTTAAAAACGCGTTGAGGTTGCCTTCAGACTGTTGGGAGGTCTTGTGTAAAGCTTTTGAGAGTCTTCGTCAATTAGGAGGATAACAAATTAAAAAACCAACTACAGAAGTATTTGATAACTTATTTTCTTGTTTTTTTTACTTAACCTGAATAATTTCGAAACCGCATGCAGGTGCACATTCTTCTATTCATTGAATAATCATTTGTGTATGATAAACATTTCCGTGTTAAAATTTGATGATTAAGAATTCTTGTTAAAAATTAACACGTAGTTTAACGATTCTTTTATAGCTATTTATATACGAGTAGTACGCTTTATTCACGCTAGGAGCATGCCTGATATTTACAACAATCCTCAAAGGAATAAAAGTATTGACTATAAAGTTACTTTACGTGTAAACAATCAACGAGCCCTTCCCACTCATAACCTAAATAGCTAACTCGATATTCTGAATAATTTCAGTTTGGAAATATCACTTGTTCTCTAAAAACTTAACCAGTAAGTGCGTGTCGTTAAATTTATATTATTGGTTACGCTAGGAATCATGTTTACCAATATAAGAAAATCTAGAAGGTGAGAAACATTTAATTATAGGCTTGTGTTAATATCTATAAGTAAAAAAGCAGCAATTGCATACAACAAACTGACAAATCGAGTCTAGTTTGAATACAGCTGCTTACTTAGTATAAACAGGGCTTAAGAAATGAAAATTTCTTTACAACACAAACTGAACTTTGGCGGAAAAGTGTTAATAGAGGAGCATCTTTCGTTTTTGAAATCGAAGCCCCCGAAATTTTTCAACTATTGAAAAGGACACTCAATAAGGAACCTATTAAAGAAAAATTTTGATACAAATAATTTTCTATACACTCATTCAACATCAAATGTGAAAACCCACTACTATCTACATTGTATAGCAACATTCTGGTTAATTTGAGCAAATTTATATTTAGATTTCGTCTTCCGCATCTCTCGAGAAGATACTAAGAATTTACGTAGATTTGTCATAAGAAAAAGTCTCAATTCGTTTTTGGCATATTTTTTAAAATGTGTTAATTAAACGTTATTTTTTACGTAAAAAAATTGATGAAACCGAGGAAAAGTTACATAAATATTATTCTAAAATCACTCTTTCGTTAACAATTTACCCCACCCCCCAAAATTTCCAGCAATATTGATAAAAATATAATTTTTTCAGTATCGCCGAAATGAGTTCATCTCAAGAAGTTAGAAGAAGGTATTTTTTAGATACTTTAACTTCTACAATGAAAAACAATGTAATAGCAAATTTTTTAATTTCTTGCTTGATTTCATAGTTAAAAGCAAGTAGGTATTAAGATACAAATAACATTCGAGGGGATCTGCAGTCTTATTTGCAGCTTGTCGTCCTCTTTTTGACATAATGCACTTTAGTCCTGTCATCACGTCTCTCAACAGTCTTTTCGCAAGGCGGGCTCGGCAGAGATGGTAAGAGACCCTGTTTGTCTCTTACCAAACAACTCCAGCTAAATCAGACTAGTGACCGGACTTCCAACCGGACACTACCACCTAAAACGTCACCTTCGCACCATGGGCATCACGTATAATCCGGAATGCCGCTGGTGCATGGAGGAGGACGATTTAAACACCTGGACAAATCCCAAAACCTGCCTAACGATATCCAAAACTGTCTCAAAGGACATCGGACTTTGGTAACGTCAAGTGAGGCAGGACGGGCCTATCTGAAGACTTTGTGCTCAACGACTTCAACCCATGAACTATGCACTTTACTCCTTAAAGAGTGGATGTGCTTACTAAAGCTACAATTTTTGTTATTTTCACATCTGGACTTGATGCAGCTGATTTCTCGATCTTGGATGCCTGGCGTGATTCACCATCTCATAAATTGTTGATATGGGTCCTTAGCTTTCAGTGTCGTCAATGATCTCAAGCTAAAGTTCTATCGAACGTGGAGCTTTTTTTTAGTGAATCAAAGCTAGATATTCGTACTGCTTGGTAGGAATTAGGATGACCCTTATAAACTATTTGCTTCCATCATGGATCGTCTCCAAGTTGTTCTCTTACCGTCCTTTTATTCAATTAGGTAGTCGACGTTGTCTCTAAACGTCAGATTTCAGTTCAAGATGACTCTCATCTTTCTGAACTCTCCTTGTTCCTTGTGGTATTCTATTTAGTTGAATTCCAATATGTAATCTTCTTCAACAGCTGCGTTAAAATCCAGCTTCTCTCCTCAGACATCATCATAGAATTTTCTGATGTATTAGAAGAAGGTTCCAGTGAACTTGTCTGCTTCCTAGCTTCTAACAAGTGCTGATAGTTTTTGTTTCTTCTTACAATATCTTCTTCTTCTTGTTAATGGTGATGGAAAGATGGTTGATCCTGGGGCTTCTGGTATTTTTCGCTCTTCTTCAGTATGATAGTCTCCGCTTTTTTCATTGGTCTGGATAGAGCTGGATTATCAGTATTCTGTTTAATTTATCTACCCTGTGCTAGCAACCTCAGCAATTTTTTCACTTCCTAAAGAATGACCTCGTGTTAGTTAGGAAGAGTTTCAATAATTACTGTAAATAAACAAGTTTTTCATTGTATTAGAAATGTTTATTAATGTTCTTATTTGGCTGTTATGTTTTTTTCCATGTCTTTATCTCTATCTGTAAGTAGCAGTATCAGTTGCGGATACTTTGGAGGTGCCAATAAAGAAAATAACGAAAAAAAAATTGAGTCATTTTCATCTCCAGTTGTTTTCCGAGATTATTTAAGCGCCTCCCCTAATTTCCTGACTCGATATTGCTCCGCATGTACTACGAGGGTTGTCCATAAAATAAAGCTCCTAAAGAACAACAGTTTCTAATTCTATTTAGGCGAACTAGGCGAATAGCTTGTAATTTGGCTTCTTTTCTCCCAGTTCTTGTCCCGGCGAGTTATTTTATGGACACGCCTCGTACATTAATTTTTAGAATAGTATACATAATCACCTAATGTGTCTTACATCATAAAATATCTAAAAATTTTGAAATAGTTTTTAGAATTTCAGTTAAATCAAATATATAACTTTTTATGAAACTTTATTTTCTCTATATATATTAATAATTAAAGGAGTCCGTAAATTTCCATACCCTAGAGGATTGAGACAAATATTGACCAGTTTGAACCCTGGTTTCTATCCCGCTTTAGTGTCTTAACTCGTTAAATTTAGTTTTAAGGACCAAAAAAATTAGGCAGGTAAGAACGATCAAAGGTTGGGGTGTACTTTGCTCTTAAAACCAATTAAAATTGTCTACAAAAGTAAAAAAATGATTTTCTTCAACGAAAATTAGTGATTTTCCTCCCGTCAATGTAATCGTTTTCCTCAAACCAAAATGTCTTAGCCTTTTCCTATAAACAGCTTCATAATTAATAGCTTCTTGGTAGAATCAACAGTTTCTTCCCGATGTTCTAATTTCGTACAGTTTAGGGTTGAATATTTCTAAATGAAAAATCGTTATTCACAGTTTTCCGAGCAAGGGCATCATTTTATTGGACTCAAGATGCTGCAGCCCTTTCCAACGGACACCTTAATAATTAGTGGCTTCTTTGCAGAACGGATATTTTCTTTCCAATTTTCCGTAGATGATAATTTACGACACAACGTCTTCGCCGTTCTCATCAGTTCAAATATCAAGGTCATTTCAGCCAAGATGTTGCAGCCTTTTCCTATAAACAGCTTCATAATTAATAGCTTCTTGGCAGAATCGGCAGGTTCTTCCCGATGTTCTAATTTCGTACAGTTTAGGGTTGAATATTTCTAAATGAAAAATCGTTGTTTTCCTAGCAAGGTCATCATTTTTCTTCGACTCAAGATGTTGCAGCCTTTTCCTATAAACAGCTTCATAATTAATAGCTTCTTGTCGTAATGGAAAGTTTCCTTTTCACGTTTTTTCTGTTGTATTTTTTTCTATTATTATCAATTAATGGTTAGTTCTTCTTTGGTTCAGTTTATCAAGTATGAAAGGAATGACTCAGCCTGCATTATTGACCTTAATGACCTTCTGACCTATTTATGTTCATAAGGTATAAAAAAAATAAATTTCCTTCCTGTTAATTAACGTAATATGCGTTCTACAGCACTTGAATTAAAATAATTTTCAATTGAGCATGAATTTACGGTTCCGCTTCTATTTTTGCATGTTTTTATAATTTTTTTGAGTACATCCACATTTTTTTATCTAGTACTGCATTCGTTATTAATTGTATGCATTCGAAATTACGTTTAATTCACAAAACGACGTGGGGGAAGACGGAAATGAAACATTGCATCCTTTAACAAAGTAAAATCCGTAAAAATTTTGACATTGAAAAGCGGAAACCTTCCAGAAAAGTTTCTCAAGACTCAGAACATAGTTTAGATACAAAAATCGTAATAGTTTCCTTCATGAAATTACTGTTAGTTTCTATATGAGTAACTATAAGTAAATATTTTTATGTTTGTGAAATTCTACCATAATTCATAGACAAGATGGCGTGGGGTTAAAAAAGTATGCTTTTTGTTCCGTCATGTTCTACTAAAACTATCGATTTCTTTGGAAAATGTAATCGGGTACCTTGGCTTCAACCTCCTAGCACAAACGTGATTTAGGACCGTTCGTTATGTATATATCATGAAGATGGCGTTTCCGTGTCAGGTTATAAAACCTTTTACCAATTGAATATCTCACTTCGTATTGCGAGCAGACTAATCAGGGATCTGATGGATATACCACAATTTGTTCTAATGGTGGTTTTGCTGATCCCAGTTTGGCGCATCAATTCTTAAACATTTGTAAGATTTCAATTTTTTAAAAAAGATGTAAGACCAATAATGTGGCAACCAGGATGTACTAAGATGGGCGAGAAATCGGCGAAAGGAATGGAGAGACTACGTGGACAGAATATCAGGTTACCAAAGATTGCAAAGGAAGAAAAACCGAATACCACCAGCAGGACGACCACCTACAAGATGTAAGGAAAACTGGTCTTCATCATCCCAGCTGCAGCTAGGTAATCATTGATGCAAACACAAGACTAAGTCTTAGCGTACGATGAAGAATAAGACATTCAGTTTCATATAAAATCCATTTTTTTTCTTTCTGTACTATAATTTTTTATATCTACTAATGACTGTTTATTAAATAATGATAAAATACATTTACCTGTAACGTTGTGGTTCAAAACTGAAAATATCTATCGTTGAATTCAGTTCGAGTCTAAAATAAGCCAACCGCGACATTGAGTTATCCCTATTTTGTGACGGGAATATTGGGGTTAATTCCCTATCAGCCGAAATTGACGTTCCACAAGATAAAATGACGTGTAAGGGATTTGCATAATTAATTGTGGTAGGAGATGTACACAAATTCAAAATGTGTGTGATTGAAGATGTATAGATATCGAATCCAAAAATAAATAAACAAGATTTTATTATGCGAGTACTGTAGTGCCAATTTTGATCAATAAAAAGTACTTTCATCTAATGAATGAACGAAAATTGAAATTTTATCATTTAAGTAGAAAACAAAAACAAAGAAAAACTTCATTTAATTACATTATCTTCATTTTTATTTACAAACAATGATAAAAACAAATATCCAATTACATAAAAAGAAGATTATAGATTATGTTGGGAATCGTTTTGGCTTCACAGCCACTCTGCATTCTTCTCCTCTTAAAGGTGGCAATTTTTTGGAGCCAAAAACCAAAGAAAAACGTCCTATATGTCGAAGAAAAAACCATTGTTTCACCAAGACAAAGCACCGATTCACAAGTCGATGGCAACGAATTACGTTTCAAATAGCTTCCTCATCCACCGTATAGTCCAGATCTGACTACCAGTAATTACGCTGATCTTGAAAAAATGCTTGTCGGTAAGAAATTCGGCTCAAATGAAGAAGCAATCGCTGAAATTGAAGCATATGTTGATGCAAAAGACAAATCCTACTACAAGAACGACCTCGAGAAGTTAGAGAAGCGTTGGAATGATCGTATTGCTCTTGAAGGAGATTAAACTGAAGGACCCTTAATTGACCTTCTTTTACTTTGGGGGCGTTGTAAATTCGAAGAGAGTTCGGATTGACTGTGGGAATCGGTCCGCTGAAGGACTATTAGCCCATTGCTGTTATCTTCATGATCTGCTTGGGTCTGATGGTCGACTGGAGACTAAAGCACCGACGGGAAGATTAAAATAAGCTTCATCAGATATACAAAGGTTCAGATTTGACAACAAACTGAATTTATTGACTTTTAGTTCTCCGTGAATGTAGCAAAAAAATTAACGTCAATTTGGGAGTCAATTTCGACTTCGTGCAACATAAATGACGTCGTTTTTTAGTAATATTCAAGGGTATACTACCCGCCTCACCTTCGTCATCCTCATCTACCCCGTTCCTCGAGTGTTAGAATCGTAACTGCCCATCAAAATCTTTAAATGTCTTTATTTGTTATGATTTGAGCCTCTGGTTACATTTTGTTGTGATTTTGTGATATCCATTTGATTAAGTCATTCACTCCCAACTAATATATATACTACTGACCTAACTAATTTATGACGAGACGCTTATGATTCATTGTATTGTCCTTATTCCTCACCCCAATACATCACCCACCCCCGAAAGCCAGCAAGATGACTAAGACCATTAATTTTAATAGCACAACATATAGTAGTTGATCGGTGGCCATGTTTTTGCACAAAACGAATTATATATACACTAAGAAAAATGAGATATTCACATAAGTCATGAAATTTTTTGTTTTCCATTATTGTGAACTTGATCTCGACGGGCGGCGAGCGTACAGGACTGCGACAACGATCGCATGGAGTTAAGTTTGGATAATATAGTGACTGTGGCAATGTCATTTCGACCAAAAAATCACTAGAACAAGTGATAACATCCTCTAGGAAAAGATCCAAAGATTTTTTTGCATCTATAAGCTATATTACCAAAAGTAAGTAGTCGCCAATAATTGAAAGTGAAAGAAGATGATGATAAAAGATGAAAATCACTAGGTGCTAGATCGGGAGTGAATTGGGGTGTTCGAAAGTATCCTATTGAAATTGCTGAAGGAGTTATTGGGTTATACGGAAACGGACATTGTTGTGAACAATTCCTGAAGTTATTAAGCGTTTTTTAGAAACGAATTTTCCACAGTAGAGAAAGATCTTGTCACAATTCGAGATAATAAGGATTACCCTGAACTGAATCGACACTATGGAAACTTCTATAACAAATAGATTTTCGTTGGAAAAAGTTTACATAGTAGAAAGCACTTTCCAGTAAATATGATCTCAAATTCTTGCGAAATGCGGGAAAAGAAGAAGTGATTGTGCATCTTTTTGCATTGTAAAATATAGAGCCCTTAACTAATTCCAAGAGAAAAGTTTCAAAAACAAATATTTTTTTCGTAATGAATGACGTTAAACAGTTATTTTTGGAGGCTGCAACATTTCATCTTGCGATATGTCTAGTTATAGATCACGAAGTGAAGTAATTTTTTCGAGTACGGTCCTGTCGAATATCAAATAAAAACAAACATTGATAATTGAAGTCAATCGCACCTGGTATATCACCGAATAAATATTTCCAAACGTCACAACCACTTCCCATCCGATACCCCCAACCGGATCGTTTCTTTTTTTTTACCCCCCGATTCATATATCGATTCACGACATCTTTGATGAACGAATCGAGTCTTGTGACACATTTCGAACCGTAGTCGAGATGCTCGACATTCATTTGTTTCCTTTCACGGTAACCGCTAGTTTTTTTTATTCTTTCACCTATTGAGTGGACTTTGATATCGCTATCAGGTCGTTTCCTGAATTTATCAGAAACTTTGTTTTAATGTTCCATTTTGTTATTCGAGTGTTTAGTTTGAAATAATACGGATGGATAACGATATTTATCGGCAGTTAAACAGGCTGGAAGAGGAGTTTAATGATATTCTCAATTACAGGGATAGTGTTTCTTCTAATAACAGAGTCTGTAGTTATTCTGGAAATAAAAAGGAATGGGAGGACTACTGGGCTTGGTTAGTATGTGTATTTATCTTTAGCTTATTCCTTTTTGGAGATTTTCTTAGAATTGTTTCGTTTATATTGTATAAAAATCTTTTGTTTGATCCCTTTGATGAATAATTGAGGTTTAGACAGAAATATTACACTAAGAAAAATATTTTTTCGAACAGAAAATTTTAAAATAAGTTAATCGAATATTTTGATACTCACTTCAACAAACCCTTGGTCCTTTGAAAATTTTCATAATCCTACCAAACTCTACCCGACGAAATTCTATTTATAGTCGTAAGTTTTGTATAAAGTTTAAATTAATTCTGATCGCTCTTAGTACGGCAAAATCGAGGCCAAAAAGTCAGTTAATATCATACAAACTGCATTGAAAGAAATTTTTATCCAGAAAAAATAATAAACAACAAGAAAAGGATAAATTAAAATCAAAAACACCAAAAAACAAAAGAAATAATATTATATATCAAGTGCTTTGTACTAATTGTGACGCAATAGATTGAATGGTCATCAATACGATAAAAAAAATTTTTAGCTCTATTTTGTAATATCTAATAAAACTACGAATAATTTAATTATTTACTGCTAAATATTTGAGCAAAAAATAAATTTCTATTTTTATTTTATTTTTATTTTGATGTTCATGATAGATATGATCTATTGATCAATATAAACACGCAAATTGTCAGTGTCAATATCACATTTTGATAAAGACTTAAATAGAAATCGAAACGTCAATTTTTATCATTCAAAAATTATTAAGAAAAAACTAATTTTAAAACAGGAGAGACCTAAAATCAAGAACATTTAGAATCATAATCATACAATCATTATGAATTAGGTGTATAAGAGTAATTGTGACCCTTTTTTTTGCTCCATTATACCTTGATACTCCATTCGATCACAGGTGAAAACACCGTATTATCTCGCAATTTTTTCAATTTGGAGTTAAGCTCGTCTTACCTTGTTTCTTGTTCCTTTTTGTTACAAAGATTTAGTTGGATCCTTATGATATTTCATGTTATAAACCCTCAAACTTTGAAAACCGGTGTTTCTTTTCGGAATGTCTCTATCCACAACTGAAAGCTTCATCCGCTTTTTGCCTTTACATTGACCTACGGTTGATACTTCCTGTTGAGGTCCTTCCTCTTCTCCTTCAATCATAATTGAGTATCTACCCGCTACCATAGTCAGAGTCAGATATAATCGATGAAGTCGAAAAAGAATATCCAAACAGGTTCTAAAAGAAGTATTAGTACACAGATGCAGTATACAATACTCAGTTGGAGTTTTAAATAATATTTTTTAACACAAAAACAAATAAAACACTGAAGAAAGCAGTTAACTGCTTACAAACTTACTATATAGTGACGTCATTGCACCGCCAAATTGTTAATTAGCGTTTTAGCTGGAAGTTAAAACCAAAAATATGAAAACTTGATTTCAAATATAATAATAATTTGAAAAAAATTGGAGATATATACGAGGTGTGGCTATAAAGTAACTAGATTAGCACTGTTACAGAAAAAGTACGCATGTGACAAAGTTAACGACTATCAGTTGTTTAGCTTGTAGCCTATTCTAATCTCTCGAATTTTTTGCACCGGAATACCCTGTATAGATTTGATATTGTTAAAATTTTGCAGACGCATATGACAATGCAATAATTTCATAAAATCGTTATTTTGCTAATTATTTGCACAATTTTAACGAGAAAATTTGATTCAATAATAAAAATATCGTTTAGTAATTACAGGTACACTAAAAAACAGGTAGAAATAATTTATTTTAAGATTTAAAAAATCATAAGTGTTACATTTAGGAAGTACACTAAGAAAAATACATTATTCGTTTTCGGAAATTATGATCTGAATGTTCGGAAACTAACCCGCATCGAAAATTGAACACGACGTTTCAGAAACTGTATTCTAGGTTAGGAAACTTAGTCAGCTGATAGATGATCTACCTTACCTCAATTCATAGTTTCCGAAAAGCCCTATGATAATGAAATTTCATTTTATTTGAATAATTTGATAAAAAAAAATTGAATCAACAGGAAACGAAACGATTTTATCATACAACGTGTTGTTCACCTCTACGTCTGGTGATAAGACTTATCACGTTAAGAAGAAGAATTATAACTAAATAAATGTATAGGAAAAGAAAGTTATTGACCATAAAATCTTTCGATTACAATCAAAATCGTCGTGACTTGTTTTTATTTTGCGAAGTTCGGTTTATTCACCGCCTGTGAAACTGCAAAAATATAGTGACTAGCTGAATCATGCTTTTACTAACAATCGTGACTTCTAAGTACAGCGTTCAAGTTCTGAAGTTATACTTGATGCTGATGCATTGACTAGTGTTTAAAGAGAGCACACACAAAGAATGAACGGATGTTAGTTCCTCGTGTAATCCTGAATGTAAAACAGAGCGGAGTCTCGATGATGGTTTGGGGATGTTTTGGATAAAGGGCAGAAAATTCATCTTGACGAGCAAGACAACGATCCCAAGCATTCCTCAAATTATGCAAAGAGTATTTGAAAGAATTGGAAAGGAAGAATGAACTAAAAGTAATAATTTGGTTGCCACAGGTTGAGTTGTGATACAAATTGCACAGGGAGTCAGAAATCAGTGTCTTATTTCCACTTCACAACATTGGAATATCTTGAAAAACGAATGGAACCAAATAAACCCTGATGAATCAGAAATTTAAGGGGGTCCTCCAGTTTTTCGATTCGAAAAAATCGGTTTTTTGTCATAACCTTTTTTGTGAATTTGGCCTAAAGCTATGAAGCCAATTTATGAGGGTTTATCCAAAATTGTTTAGCAGAATTGAGTCGCTCGATTCGTTAATCTAGACTTTTTCTCTTAATCATCTCCATTCGTGGCCCAAAGTGGTTTAAATGTTGTAAAACAAGCAAGAATCACGAAAAAGGAAGGCTAAGCAGCTCTGCGTGACTTCCAAGAAGAAGAGGAGAGCCTATTGAATTGTATAAACACCATTTTTCTTAACAGTGACCACGATAATTTAGAAACTACTGGACCGATTTGTTGAAAGTCATATAACAATATGTTATAAGCTAGTGACTGAACTATGATTATCGATAGTTTTTTTCTTCGAGCGAAAAAAATGACTAAAAAATTGAATGTAATTTTCAAAAAAGTAAATTTTTGTAATCTAGAATTAACTCTATTCCAATCGCTAGTCTTAAATATGGAGATTGAAAAACCTTTTTCGTTTTTTGATTTCAAATAAGCAAAACAAGTTATAATCTTGATGTCTCCCTGTTGGTCACTATAACTTTTATTCTATTATAAATTTTGAACTCAAAAAATTTGTGAAGCTTATTTAAATATTACTAAAGATTATTCAAAAACAATGAGTTTGATTATTTCAATGGTTTGTCCGTAAAAAATTAGTGAAAACCCCGAAAAAAAAACAGTCGAGAAACTTGAGGACCCCCATAAATATCTTACAATTACAGACTTTTACCTATATTTTCTGTAAAATAAAAATATCAAAGTCAATCGTATTGTAGGTAGGCGAAAACTTTTGACCAGTAGTGTATATACTTTTAAGAAATATCAATAATTATTTTGTTTTTAAAATCGAGTTTAATCAAAATCCATAACTTTGGAACAGCGTTTTATAATTTACTAAATGAAATTTCGAGTTTTTCTGATATGATCATTGAAAAATCGAAGGGTGTAAATTTATGGAATTGGGACAAAAAATTAGAATGTCCTTGAGTTTATTTTCGATCAAATAGTGTCGTTAATTACATCACGCTTCAAGGTTGTTTACAATTAACTGAGATTTTGAAATAAAATCAGTATCGAATCTCAATTTATATACATGATTAAGAAAATATATAAAAGTAGTGTTTGGTAATAGATTTTATCGATTGTAATGAAGATTAGGATTAGAGTTTAGGAGACTTATTTTTCAATCTTGCACAGATTTTGCTATATTAAATAATGTATAACTAACTACAAGAGTCCAGGTGCACCTACGGGAAGCTCTACAATAGGAGTGCACTAAAGTATTTTGAAAGTTGTTTACGAGAAGAAAAAGTTTGAGAACCTCTGCAATCAGCTGCCTTGATAAACTATTTGAAAAATAATAAGTGAACGCACATCTTATAACTGACCGCCTTCTCGCTAGGTATCGCTGTTTCGCGCGAATGTTTATTATAACCTCCTATAACTTACTATAAAAACTTTTAAGAGTTTACTCATTTCTATTTCTATATAATCGATTACAGATAGATAAGAGGTTTATTTGTTTTTTGATAAAATTTTATTCTGGATGCTATTGAATTAGTGAGAAAGTTAAGTTTGAAAATACATGTTTTATGTTTATCGTGTTATATCGTGTTAATGTCGAATAAAATTTTAGACGATTACATACTAGGGTGAGTAAAATGATCCAGTTATTAAATTACCTTTATTTTTCATTAAAACTAATTGTTTTCAATCCAATAAAAGGGTATAATTAATAATATTTACAGTCTAACCTAACTTAATTTCGGGAAACTTATTGATTCACAGCGTTTAATCATTTATGAATACTATATATTCACAATTCACTGTTTTTAACTAACGTAATCACTCGAATCATATTTTTCTTATCTACTGGTTGTGGTCTAGTCAACAACTTCTACTTTAACGACCTTATAAAGTTATTCCGTATAACTTTATTATGAAATCGATTCATAACCTCAATGTTCTTTCATTGTATACCTTATGGCCAAACTCTGAAGGATAATTGTGCTTTTTCGTAACACTCAATATCTTTATATTTCATTCTAACCTTTACGTATTTAACGTGAGGTGTCGACAGCCGTTCTTAAATAATTGAGGTCTAATCTCATTTTGCAACTCGTTGTCTACCAACCTCTGACTCGCGGTAGCAATCACTTCGAAAGCATCGTAGGGGCAAGTTCTTAAAAATCCCTCTATTCCAATTATTTGATTTTTGAGCTGATGTATATCATAAAATGAAATTCTGAATGAAAAACAGCATTTGTATCAGTTGTAAAACAAATTGACAACATTCCAGGTATTAAACAGTAAGATTTTCAATGTATTGGTTTTATTACTCCAAAAAGGCACCGATACCGATATTAGTTCGGAATGGGAGTTGAGAAAAGTGGAAGAAACGCAGTCCTATTTGGCACCACTACATTCCCTCGCCATATACCACTATTTCTTTGTCTCATATTCAAGACGTAAGACAGCATAAGTCTCACTCTTTCTCCAGGATCTATCATAGACTCCACTCTTTAGAGTATGAAGCTAACGGATTCAAAAATGGCGCTCAGCTTTGCAGGATTTGCTTTCGGAGACTTACTGGGGATGTAGAAAGGCTGACACCACACGTGCAGAATTTGTTTCAAATTAACTGCAGATATAAGAGAAACAAACAAAGAATTCTAAGCTTCTTATGGCACGAAATACTAAACTAGGACCTCCAGATAAAATTTCTATGTTTTTCTACGTTTGGAAACATGTTTTAACTGCACTTGAAAACTAAATCACCTTAGTCAATTTATGTTTGAAATTGTTACTAAAAATAACTTCCAGTGGATCTAAACTAAGGTTTACTAGAACCAAAAAGTGCGATGTAAACGAATGAATATAATTTTTTAAGAACAAAAATCGATAGATACATTTTCCGCTATTTGCCACTGCAAAAGGGCAACCGGTTATACGAATTCTTCGCAGGGGTTGCTACCGTGAATCCAACTCTCAAAATTAAACTTAAAGCCCAATTGAGACTCTCCAGGAGGAAACACGAGTGCTTATGTACCCATAAGTTTTTTTGGCACGATTGAAATGACTTTAGGATGAAAAAAGTGAAAGACGAAATAAGATAAATAAAGAATAAATCGAGAGTGTGGATAGCTAACACTCCCTTCGCCTCCACTCGCCATGATTCGTATCGAGAGCCTCTAGAAGGCGCCTCGCGGAAGTCTGGATTGGGCAAAAGGTTAGAATAACATTTTGATGTAGCAGTATATACAAGACGGGAAGTATTAACCTTCGGATTGATAAGCAGATTTATTTGTATTAAATTTTTAGTCCAGGTGTTGCTGTTTTACATATTTTTATAAGTTCTATGTTATTTTGGAACGTTAAATTATTTGGATATTAGTTTTTATTCTCTTTTTATCTATTTTTCCATTCTCTTCGATCTTTTACTACTTCATTCATTTACTGTATTGTTTTCCTCCCTTTTCTTTATTCCTTTGTTACTCCCAAGTATTTAAAACTCTATCTATTCTTTGTTTTCTCCTTATTAAATATTTATCATGTTATTTTTTTCTGATTTAGTACCATTTTTTTGCATTTCTTGATGTTTATTTCCCTTCTCAATTCAATTGTCTACTTCTTCCATATTGTTAAATGTATCTGCTACTATTATCGTCTGTGTGTACTAATCCGTCTATTTTTATAGGTTCGGTAGCCAATTATTGTCGCCAGCTCTTCTCTTTTATTGTTTTTAGACTATTAGTTGAAAGCGTAATTCCTCTTCTTTTATTTTCTTTTAGGTCCTTAACTTTATCAAAGTTTTTGGACTTTTTTGCCAGTTTATATCAAAAGAAGAATTTCTACTCGTTCTCGCGATAATTTAAAAATTTTTACGCTTCGTTTAACAAGAACTGAAACCGTAGAAGTGAAAAATCTCTTAGGTTTTATATTGTTTCAAGGTAAAAACATATAATTTTACAAGAGTTGGTAAGAAGTTTCTGTATCGTATTTCTAATGACAGTTGGCACACTTACGGCGCGACGGTGCAGGTGGTAACACATTGAACAAACTGCATGGGCGTAGGATAAACCATTTTTTAAATTATATAATAAATTATCATATTTTCACTTGCAAGCTGATGTTTGGTTACGAATATTTATCTGGACATAATCCTCTTATTATGTTAAAATTCCTAACAACCAAACAAGAGGGAGTGGTTTGGTTTCGATGCCGAATGGAAACCACATGATGGCCCCACTCAATGAAATCCAGTTCTTTGAAGCCTGTATCGGGTCGTTACAGTCACCTCTAGATTCGATCCTTCGATTTCGCGTAACAAATACCAGATTCTTGGCCTCTTAACCTTGGGATCCGGGACTGTTAAGCCGTCTCCGCAACCTTGATCTTTCGTCACAGTCGGGCCTTATCAAAAGCACTAGTCAGAGCTTCGACATCGGAAGAAATCTTGGCACGATTGCTTCCGCCGCTGGGCCGCCTCAGCAACGACTCCTTGAGAGAAGATTTTTAGTTTTGAACGCAAAAGGTGTTAAATGTGGTATTATTAGAGAACATTATTTGGAAAACTCGAGCTTTATCAAACATATTCGGATTTGAAGTCGAGCTGATGTTTGTATTTCATCTAGAGCCGAAGCGAGATAGTCAAAGCTCGTCGCAAAGAGGCGTCCATTCAAGCAGAAACTTTCGGCAGCACTAGAAATCGTCTAAAGCTTATTCTAACGACGATAACATCAAAAAATCAAAAAAAGCTGAGACGTCCGAGTTTCTCAACATCTCTTATGGAACGACTCAACGTTTTGTGTTTAATCTATGCTAGAATATAATTTGTTGTCCGTCAAAGCGTTTTAATTTATTCTTGAATAGTTATGGTCTTTAATCTATACGCATTGTTGCATTCCTTCTCTTTATTTTAATTAAAATAATATACAGTACAATGTACTTTACTAATAAGTATTATTTATGTCCTTATTTCCTGTTTACGAGGACCGCACTATTTCGCCCAGCTACGTAATTACTCATAAATTTATTTATAAAAAATTACTCACAACTGATGAGTACAGTTTTCTCATAAAAATAGTTTAAAAAAAAAATAAATAGACGTCTAGACTAGAATCCTACAATTTTTTCGTAAATATTTTTATTTCCAACAACAATTAATATCGGTACGAGTTAAATAAATTAATTAAATTCGATTTTAAAAGATATAACAAAAAAAATCTGATATTTATCAATTTGTTGTTTATTCGTACCATATTTTCTGAATTCCTAAAATCCAACCAACGCAGAATATGGAGTTTGCGGATACGATGATGACCTGGCGATATCATAAGGGAACAAAAGCAATCCGCCCCAACAATCGCTCAGAGATGGTGTATCAATGAAGGTCTGAGTATACGCCCTTCAAAAACCATCAGAATGAACGGGGTCGAACTAGCCCTTAATTCAGAGATTAAATATCTTGGGGTGATCAAAAACTATCATGGAGACAACATCTTCAAGCAGTAAGCCATAAGGATCGTAGTGCTTTATACAACTGCTGCAGAATGGTCGGAGGTACGTGGGGCTTAAGACCCAAAATGATGAAGCGACCTGGACATGTAGGTCCAGGAACGAAGGTCGCTTTTTTGCACACAAACCTTCTATGTGACCCTGATTTGCACGTATCACATCAGCAAACTTTCTTAGTATGCTTTTTTCCCAAACCGCATTTGAAGAAGAAAAAAGTACCTATCAGTACAACGCATCCTCTCACACTTCAGTGATTGCTACCGGCTAAATTCCGACAAATCACCAGATCTGACCCTCAGCGATTTTTTATTGTTTTCAAACCTTAAAGTCTTATACATATATTTGTTATGTCCTTTAAGACATGTTACGTAAGCGGTAATTAATTAACGCTTTCTAATTATTGTAGTGTCCAATTTATATGAATATTATATCAAAACGGTTGTTGAAAATGTATCAGTTTCCTTTTAATTTGTGGTGTTATTATCGGGAACTCAGTACTTCCCGGAAACAAGCGAACATAAGCTAGGCAAATATAATTGTCTCACCGTCAGTTACGTCCTCGAATTTTGATAAAGTAACAGGAAGTTTGTATGTAAATAACAGAAGAATTGCAACATATTTGTTTTTATTAGATATGTCCACGTAATTATATATAAAAATCTATATTAATTTGCGATGCATGTAATCCAATGTTGCATACAAGGGTGGGGCTGGTGAAACTTTGTTTTCAGGACCCAGCCCTGTTTTATACCTAGTGCAGTCTATGAGCTCTTAGCCTAACATAGAAAGTTCATAAAAAAAAAACTGGCCCCATACTCTCCCTCAATCCTTCTTCATTCACCTAGACCTCCCTCCTCATCCTCAACAACCAGCTTTTTGTTTCCGCTTTGTTCTAAAAGTAAACCTGACTCTCACCCTAGGTAAAGGGTTCGCAATCGTATGTGGTACCTATGAAATGATTAATCCACGACTGGCAACATTTCTGGAACTTTCATCTAGTCATTCGTGACCTTATACATATTTTAACACTTCCATTTTCTGGAAAAGATGTTACTTACAAATATGGCGACTAAAGCGGATATAAACAGACATGAAAGCTTTTATGGAAATTGAAATACGTCTAACCACCTTCAAATTACTTGTATACAGTCTTCAAAGTTATTATATTAACGCCACAGACAAATTTTAACAGTTGGTGGGGCTAATTTGTTATTTCTGTACGGGTACAAACTTGTCTCAAAAGATGAGGGTATAAGACGTGTTGAAATAGTGCTAAAAAATTCGTTTACGTCGTTAATATCTTCAACAATATTTCAAAGAACGAACAAGATGTAAATTTGTTGATTGTTACAGCGAGCAATCCATCGCTAGTGCCCGAGCAAGTGTGATGGTTTACGATGATGTTAACAAAAAATGGGTTCCATCGGGCACGTCGTCGGGTCTTTCCAAGGTGCACATTTATCAGCACACGGTACATCAGACGTTTCGAGTGGTCGGTAGGAAACTTCAAGATCATGAGGTAAGTCACTAATCTTTTAACTACTCGGCTTATTACGTTAAATTTACGCTAATTTTACATGTTCTTGTTGAAGACGCTTTGGACGTGTGTGAGGTTATCCCATTCATTGCCTTTGGTTATATCCGAAGAGTTTTGCAGTTCTGGTATCGTGAAATTTCTGCATAACTCTATGAATCGATTGTAATAGTTTTCGGTCGATTTTAACTTACAGTATTTCGGATTCTGGTACCAAAAAACACGTAACACTATGAATCGATTGTAATTGTTCTCGTGCAACCTCAAAAAAGTAAAGACCAATATCACCTACAGTTCCCGTAGTCATCTCAGATCAATAAATTGGTTTGTGAAGTATGAATTTAGGATTAGTTACATCTGACTAAATAATTATGCACGTGTTTGTTATATTTGAACCAAAAGCGCATTCGAATGACACGGTATTAGAATTTTTGTCACAATTCATCACCATTAGCCTCCTGAAACGAAAAAAACAGTCAAAATAGTTCACATTAGTGAACACTTCAAATTAGTTAAGCATCTGACTTATTCACCAGATTGTAAGTAACTCCCCAGTAACTTTTTCCTGTTAGGTCGGAATATTTTTACACAACCCTCGTACTGATATCCCAGCGCGCCCTATTAGTTTTCTTTTAAGACACATACAATAAAAAGAATTTTTTTTAACAGATATTTAATGGAATATTTTCAAAAATTCGACCACATTTGTAGATATGTAATATCATCAATCTATCTAAATTTAAATCTGATGAGAAATATCGAGTTCAAACTCATTGGAAATCTATTATAGTTGATATAGTTGTTATTTACAATGATATGACTCATTTAAATAAATAATCCAGACATCAACAATTTCGACCAATTAAAATTCTTGTCATTTATCATTTAACAACAAATAAATGATAATTTCCAAGAAAAATCTATTCCTAGCTGGGATATTACTTTTCAGTTGTTTCTAATAGTTTAAAGAATGTTCGACTTAAAGGTTTGAGGTACGTTTTTGATCTTAAATCAAAATAATTAGTAAAATAATCAAAACACTTTGTATATTAAAGAAAAAACCAAGTTTGACAATAATCCAATTTTTGGAATCTTTATTTTTAGACATTTCATTATATAAAATCGTTCAGAATTACTGGTCGTTGATATAATTTCATTTTGTTCAACATTTCCTCAACGTTCATACTACTTTCCAAACGTGGCAACGTTGTTAAAATTCGACCTCGTACTGATTTAACGACTTGAATCTTTTTTATAGCATAAAAACGATATACTCAACATAAGAAGCGGATTGTTTTTTTTTTACCAAATAGAAAATTCTATTCTTTTTTTGACTTAGTTATAATTAACACTACTCTGCACGGCTTTTATATTCTATTCCAACGTTATCATTTATTTAGTTAATAAAAACCAAGAAAAGAAAAATAATTTATTACTTCTAAAACTATTTTCTTGAAGAAATAAATTATATGAAACGCTAGAAACGAATTCAACATCACCTTTATTGACATTTAATATGTTTTGGCTGCAAATGCAATTGACATGGCGTATACGAGGTCTGGTTATTAAATAACGAGACTGCGCGACTAGATGGTGCCGTAGACGGGTGGGGTAAAAAACGAATAGTGCGTTGGGTATCTAAATATCTTGTCTGTACACGTCCCAAAACACGTTTCCGTCACTCGTGCCGAAAAACATGTGTGATGAAAAACAGGAGCAACTTATCAATCTAATATTTATCGTTAAATTGAAAAAAAAACTTCGACTGAGTGCTATAAATTGTTGCAAGAGGCCTATGGGGACAATTCTCTATCTCGTTTGTGTGTTTTTGAATGGTGTCAGCGCTTTAGTGAGAAGCTCTAGAAGCGATGAAGAGGATTTATCACCGAGGCTTTTCCAGATGTTGATTTTGAGGTTAGACATTGAAAAATGTGTCGTACTGGATTGCGTCAGCGTGGGATAAGGTAAAAACATGAGTTACTCGTTGAAGATCAAATCTACAGAAGACATTCGTGATTGGTGCGATTAAGATGTTCAGATGGAGATTACCGACGAGGAAATCATCGATATGGTAACCGGTGCTAAAGACATTGAAGAAGATAAAAATATGGACGAGATAACTCTCAAAATATCAAAGACCGACGGACTGAAGGCGATCGACACTGCTCTTGTTTTCATAGAGAAACACGTAACATTGCATCGTCCAAGCGAAGGAAGAGGTTATGTCAGAAGACGATCAAAGACTTTTTTAAGAAATAATCTTATGTTTCCACTTGTTTACAGGTCTGTAATTGTGATTATTATATATTTTTGTTTCAAATAAACCTGTTTTGTAACGTGTCATGAGGTTTTACGTCTTTTTTACCATAACTGAATTTAACTTCTCGTATCCGAAGTAGTCCCGGAAATTATCTCGGACAATCGGGAGTCTACTGTATAAAAAAAAGTAGTGTAATTGTAAATATTTTATAATTAAATCATCCGTAATCTGTGCTGTCCCGTATTCCCATCTTTTCGTTTTCTAGGTCGTTATTAACTGCGCCATTTTGAAAGGGCTCAAATACAACCAAGCCACATCGACATTTCATCAGTGGCGAGACAATAAGCAAGTCTACGGATTAAATTTTAGCTCTAAAGAAGACGCGGATTGTTTCGCTAGAGCTATGTTCCATTCATTAGAAGTAAGTGGGACTTTTTTTCATTGTTCAACTTCTCCATTGTTGTTTAACGTATTATTTGAGGTATCATTTCATACTAGACACTGTATTTTATTGTTAGTATACTACAATAGACATTGGAGTGACCTATTTAAGATTTGTAAGACAAATAAAAATTGAAATGTTAAAATTCGAGATACCAAATAAACCCGTAATGAAAAAAAAATTATTTCTAAACAAAATTAAATGATTATTGTCGATATGACAACGTTGTATTACCGTCTACTAAAACTTGTTTGTATTAACTAGCTATTTAATGATATTTTATCAGTTGACCTCCTACTTTTTCTTACTTTATTGTTTATTTTGTGTAAAATTCGATTGCCAACAATAAAATATTAATAATATTATAGAAATTGCTTAGAAAAGTATGAGTATCATGTAAAAAAATTATAGGTACTTAGTAACATAGTTAGGCAACCAGCACCGCCACCTCAATACGTTCCACCAACGCAACAAATTCAACAGCAACAACAACCGCAACAATCATCTCAACTTCAAGTGCAACAACAACAACCCCCTCAACCACCTCAAATGCCACAACAGCAACAATACGACGAAGATATGGGATATCGTACGATGACTCGAGAAGACGTCGCTATACTACAAGAAAGAAGGATATCATCGAATTTAATGTCGCCTCAACAAACTTCCCCGATGACACCGCAAATTAATAACGTGCCTGTACCGCCCGCCATGCCAATGGGCGCACCGAGTCCTGTGTCGCCGCCCCAACAAAACGTTCCAGGTAATTTAAATAACCATACGACACGTGACGGATTTATATCTAATATTTTTTAGTAGGCGTTAATCAAACAGGACACCAGCGGACGGTAAGCGCTCCTCCGGCACCACCTCCGCCTCCGGGACCACCAGCACCTCCGGCCGCAGCAGCGGCACCGCCGCCGCCTCCTCCACCTCCCATGAATATGTCGAGGTCACAAAGTAGCGACGGCGGTGAGGTCAATTCGTTAGCTGCGCAGTTACAAAATGCCAGGCTCAAAAGAAACAGTAAGGTTAGTAATCTATTTAAATTAAAGTCCGACACTCAACTGATTTTTTTTTTCTAAACATATGATTGTTTTAAAAAAAATGTAAAAGAAAAATATCGAAATCTATCTCCTGCCACAAAATGAAACTAATTAAAATGTCATCATAAACTAAGTAAATACCAGAATTTCAAGGTGTGTGAAATTGTTAAAAGCTCGATTTTCCTATCACCTCGGATACAATTCACCTTTTTCCTCAAAATTAGTCTGGACAAACCAGTTCGTTGTCGACATCTCATGAAACCAGAATAGGGCTTTGGTCTAGAATATGTTGTTGCTCCTTCTCAACAAGGCTGTATACTTTGATAATTACTTCATTCTGTTATTTAGTGCTTTTAGTTAGTATTTGTAGACACTCCCACCGTAGCTTGGATGTGTTCAGAAGCCTTCGAGGCTGCTTGGCCAGGGGAGAGAATAATATGATTTATAATAAAGCTTCTATTAGAACCCAAATATTTATTACTAGTAATAGTGAGAGCTATACCTATTGGTATGAATTTAGTCCAAATTAACCCAATCCATCTCTTTACATTAGTTACAAATCATTTGTACACCATAAAGATGCATTTTGAGCTTGCACAAGATGTTTATCGATCAATAATTGATTACCACTTCTAATGGGATGATTATCTATCAAGCTAAGCATTCCATCCGTTGGTTTGTCACTGCTTTATTGTTTCTAGAATTATAGCTTAGGCTTAAGTCCTTAGGTCTTGCCTACATGCCTACGAGATGTCCATATAGCCTTTGGAGATTACCTTGTCTAGATGATTGTTCCAAGTGTTTTTTCCAGGATGACTATTCACAACTACATCATTTTAAAGGATGAGTACTGGATACTTTTACTTCAATGAAAAGTGTCGGTTAAGTTCCATAAAAGTGGATATTTCATCTTGAAAATATATATAAATACTTTTTTTGAATAATTTTCAAAATTTCTAGAATACTCCTCCACCGACTGAAAACAGTGGATCATCTACTAGTAGCGGAGGTAGCAGTAATTATGGAACGTTAGGAAGAGGAGGAGGTGGCAGTATGGCTTCTATGATGGATGAAATGGCAAAAACTTTAGCTAGGAGAAGAGCTGCTGTAAGCATCAACTTTCTAAATTATTTCATTTAATTTTCTTATTGTTGTCAATAATTAGCTCATCGTATGCAATTTTTTCATCTTTGACTTCATTTCGGTACCAAAATCTCATCTTTTATTAAATATTTGTTTACGTGCACCCCACAAAAGTTTCCCACCTTGTGTAATATAAAATGGTGGTATTATCTGAGTTTTAAGGGGTAAAAACTATCCACATACTTGCTAAGTACTACAGTATCTCAAAAATTGATACGTGTCAACTTATGGGATAGAACCCAAATTAGCAGTACCCCTCAAAAGGTTCCCTCTTTGTTAAATACTATTTTCTTTCCAACTTCAGTTTCTATTATAATTTTCACTCAAATATCTTCTTTATTGCAAGTAAATTAAATCAAAAGGTTATGACAGGACATTGTCCTCCCCAAAAAACTAAAAATGGTGGCATTTCCTGGGTTTTAAGGGGAAACATCTATCCACATACTTGCTGAATATTCCAGAATCTTAAAACTTGATATGTGTCAGCTTACAGGATAGAACCTAAGCTAGCAGATGTCCTTAAATTTATTTTAGGACATCTGCAGGAATGAAAGACCTACTGGATTTAAAAATAGTCCTGGGAAGCTGAGTATAATAAATTTTTAAAGTCAGAATCATGTTTTGCTGAGCAAGCTTTTCAATCAGCTTCATTAGAATGTGTTGTATTATTTTTTAATGTGAGTTTTGGGAATTTTCATTTTAGGTGGAGAAAAAGGTGCCAGATAACGTAGAAGACGAGAAAAAAGCCGCGATTTGGGAAAAAACTAACACGTTACCGAGTAACACTTCTAAATTTAATTCGGAGTCACCGAAAGGTGTCAGAAAGAGATTTGGTTCAGCTTCTGAAGAAACAATATTGAAAGTTAATGGCCTATCTGAAGTTGGGGGGTTGTCTGTCGGTCCCACCGAAATGGAGAGCCTCAAAAATGAGATAGTGAAAGAAGTCAAAAAAGAAATTGCGAAAATGAAACAAGAAATATTAGACGGTAAGATAATTGGTATTCTTATTGAATTTTTCATTCATTATCATTATTTTTTTTTTTTCAGCAATCAAATCAGAACTGAACAGGAGGTAATTTATGTGCTACCTTCGATAATTATTGAATCTTTTTGTATAATTTTTACACACGAACCAGACTAAAAATGAAACGACAATTTCTAACGTTTAAGATATAAGTAATAATAATCTCGATTTTTTAACGTATAAAAAAACTTGTATGTTCTGTTTTTTTTTGTTTTCAAAGTGAGTTATGGAAAAAAAGTATTCGCTGTCGTATATAAAAATCGGCTGTTCTGTACATTTTTATATAGTAATTTTTTTTCAATTTACGGGATTCTAAACTGTAGATACCCCTCAACTAATATAATAGGCTATACAAAAAAATTATCTCGTTTCTATAAGTAACGCTAGTCAAGATGCTTCTCCAGGAAACTTCCCCACTACCTCCAAGATTTTTTTAGTCTTCCCCATGGTCTTCTGACAGATACAAAATTATTTTTATCAATTGATATTTTATTTTAAATATTTAATAATTGTAGTGTTTTAAACATCATTTTTTTTTTGGAAACTTTTTGTGTTGAGTTGGGAGTATCTCGAAATGAAAAGAAGCGCGTACAGGATGGCTGAAAAGTTTTTCATTAAAATTGCTAGATGGATGTGAGAAGAATAGAGCACTTTTTTATATTGAAATAATAATTTTTAACATAGTATTTATTTTACTATTATATAATTTATATTATTGAATATTTAAAATGTTTTTAGTGATTCCTATGTTGCGCAGTCGAAGTGAGGGATCATTTTATTTATTTTTTTCAAATCGAATTTTTAGGTTTTTGGAATACAATTATAATAGGAATAAATGCTTAGCAGTATTTTCAAATTTTAATACTTTCAGATAACATTTTTTAGATTTTGAACCTACCACAATCTACAGTTTAGTTCCTTCTTTTCATTACCTTGTATCGACTTATTAACCCCGTCTTCTTTATTTTTCCATCTTCCTCATTTTCTCTATTCTCCCTAGTTCCATTATCGAATACTTTCTTTGTCTCCACTTTTGTTTTCTAAAGATCTATTACTTTTTGTGTTTCCTACCGATCTTAATAGTGGTTTTTTTCCTTGGTAGTTCAAATATTCCTTATTTCCTCTTTTTTACCTCAGTTCCATTATTTAGTCTTCAGTGTCTTTCTATGTCTCCCCGTCTGTTTTTTAAATCTGTTACTTCTTGGTAGTTCAAATGACCTTTCACCAACATTTTAAAGAATGATTAATCAAGAACTTAAATAATTGATAAAAAAATTTTGATAATGACCATTTCCATGATATTCAGATGTTAACATTGATTTTAATGTTCTGTAGTTTTTATATTAACCTTCATAATCTTATTTTACTTTATATACCCTGTGGTAGACTTACGGTTTTATTCATTTTTTCTAGTCTTATCTAAATACTGGTTTAACACTGTCGTCAAATTTTAGTATAGCCAAAAAACATTTTCTAGATCTTGTATCTCAAATTAACTACCACAATTTACAGCTCGGTTTCTTCTTCTCCTTTCAATTTCCATGTACCAACTTCTCTATTTACTTCATTTTACACTCAGTTCCATTATTTAGTCTATCGGTTTGTTTTTCTAAAAATCTAGTACTTTTTTTTCTCTCTTTATAGTCAATTATTATCTTTTAGTAGTTCAAATAACCTTCCACCAACATATTAAGGAATAATTAATCAAGAACTTGAATACTTGAACAGTTTTTTATGTCTTCTAAAATTTGCCCCGCATAAATTTCTTCTAGTATTGTCTAAGATACAGTTTATAACGACTAAGTTAAACGCTACTTTCAAATCAATAAATACCTGATTATTTAATTGTGAAAAATATAGTTTTCATATCAACATGAAACTTTATCAAAAATTTTTTCATACTATCCCATTTTCAACAATTATTTTAATATACAATTTTCAATAAATAATCCCCTGTATACATAAAATAAGTATTTTTTTTTTCGTTGTTTCATTAGTTTTTTTGTTCTGGTACCATTTTTTGATCTACTGCTGGCTTATACTTAACGATTTCATTATATTCTTGCAGTAGTTCAAATGTACCTTCCACTAATTTAGATATGAACAAGAACTACTAAAAAAATCGTGAATATTAGGGAATAAATGGTTCCAAAAACCTAAAAAATGCAAATAAAAATCACTAAAATAAAAACAATCAACTTTTATCTACTACAGTATTATAATTAAGTATCGTAATCTTTTATAAAAGAAATTGACAACATGATGAAGACTGAAGTAACGTTTATGAAATTTTTATACTGCCTTTCAAACCTTGTCTTGACTTTATGCATGGATGAATAGAAAAAAATTCAAAAATATTTTAAAAAACATCTTATAGGCACATTAAAAAATTAACTACAACTACTTTGACCAAAATAGATGTCAGAATCAGCTAAAAAATATTATAAACTTGTTTATTACCAACAAATAAGATATGCAGTGTTTAAAATATGATTGTATTGATTTTCTCTATTCATCCAAGTTCCCTGCACAAATTTTAAGGATTAATTTATGTATTAAATTTGAAAAATTATATTCCCATATCTTGTACTGCGTAACGCTTGTATATAATATTAGACTAAGGACTTCCATTGATGATTTTTATTCAGAGTTTTGACGAAAGCTGATCATTAAATCGTTTTCAATATTAATTTTGTTTTTGTACAAAAGATTCTTTTTGTGTTTCCTTAAAATTCTATTCGTATTCTTTTTATCAAAATATTTCATCTTATATTCAATAATTCTAACAAAAATTCCATAGCTTAAGTTTGTCGAATGTATTTTTATTATAATCTGTATTTCTTCATTTTTCTTCCCAATACATTCCTTCAACATTTTTCAATCAACTTGTTATATACAAAAAATTCGCAACATCAAATTTTGTTGATTGAACTGTGATACATTTAAACTACTTTTGGTTCCGTCCTTAATAAATTGATTCATGGAATTAATGAAAAGTTCTTTTGGCTTTTCCTGTTCGGTTAAACAGTTTCTTGTGTTGTCTTCGTACCTCATCCTTTTCTTCTCAGGTATTTATTTTCTATTGCTTAGATGCCAAAGTTTCTACTAGGTATATAATATTCATTATTATTATTATTAGGTTTCCATTTTCTCATCAACATTTAATATTCGTTAATTTATTATTCTCTAACAGTAGTTCAAATGTACCTTTCATAAATGTGAACATAGTGAAGTACCATTAATCAAAAACTTGAATATTAAGAAATAAATTGATCCAGGTCCCTAAAACATTCATATAATGAAGTACCATTGCTCAAAAATTTTAATATTGGGAAGTTTTAGGTTCGAGGAACCTAAAAAATTTAAATAATGAAGTATGATTTATCAAAAACTTGGATATTGAGAGATAAATTGATCCAGGAACCTAAAACATTCATATTTTGAAGTATCATGGATCCAAAACTTCAGTATTGATAATTAAATTGATCCATATACCTGAAACATTCATATACTGAAGTGTAATGGATCCAAAACTTCAGTATTGATAATTAAATTGATGCAGCCACCTTAAACATTCATGTACTGAAGTACCATTCATCAAAAATTTGAATATTGGAAAGTAAATTGATCCAGGAACCTGAAACATCTAAATAATGATATTTTTATATGCTGAGTTGTTCATTGTCTTTTATGTTCTTGAGACTATTTTGCCCAGGATAACTATAAACTTCTCTGATGCTAAGTCTGGAATTTCTATTTTAGCGCTTACCGTCTTATTTTAGTTTCATATAGCATATATTGTTAATTTTTCTTCTTCCAACCTATGTCAAAGGCCTATTTCAAATCAAAAGTACAAGGAAATATAAATATACAAAATCTAAGTGGTTTAGAGGTCAATACAGAATCTATTCTCACAAACTTCCAATTTATTATTCCATTTCCAATACTTGTTTTTATACCCAACTTTGATAGCTGAAATTGGTGTATGTATTCTTATTACAACAAATTTCTCTGCTTTCTATCATTAAGTTAGTTTCCTTTGATATTTTGATAACGAAACAATTCCCAGCTTAAAATTTTCTATTAAACTGTAGTACATTTGAACTACTTTTGGTTCTTTTATTAACAAATTAATTAAAAATTTATGTTGTGTTGAATAAATATAGTGAAATGTTAATTTTTTCACTTGGGTAATAATGATCAGCTCAATATGTTTGTGTTTTGGTTAATATATATATTGAAGTTGCTCCGTTGGGTATATACATACCTGTATTAAAAAAGAAAGGAAAGAAGGCGCCGTGTATATTGTAGATTTCATTAGAAGCTTGATAGAGTAGCGTAAATCATATAATACATCGAAAAATCAATGTGAACCAGACTTTTCAACAAGTTTTTTTATTGTTTCATCATATACATATATACAATCAGTACGAAAAACAAGTATTGGCACTTCTTCATGTTGTTTATCTGTGCCAAAGAATCTATCGAAAAAACAAATTAAAATGATTACTAATCCTCATCTAGAATCTAATTTATGTATTTTTTAGTGATATGTGGTGACCTGGAATTTTTTTTGTTGAAAATTTTGGTTCTTTCATCAAATTGTTACGTTTACTTGAAGACAATTTCGAAACGGGAGCGATTTGTATAAAAACGGATATAATCAATTTTTAAAAGATTAATTATAACTTTGTGATATTGTATTAATATACTGCGTTTATTTTTATTGTAAATTTTTTATTATAATCACTTTATATTCGTATGTCATGTATTCCAATTCTTGAAGCAACCGTATTTACCTTACATCAAAAAAATATATGAAAATCTTATTAGATTTTCGAAATTCAATTAATAAGTAATTCACCGGAAGCACCTCATATGTGCCCAAAAAATAACTATAGAAATTGAAAAAATTTCAGTATTAATATCGTTTGGTGCAACACAAAAATTTATCTCCCGGGTATTATTTATTAAAACATATCTAATATTTCAAATGTGTCAAGAATTAATCCATTAATCACCTAATTATAATATATTTTTACATACCCTTAATCGATGAATATATTTTTCTGTATTAAATGAGAAACGTAAAACTTTTCTTCAAAAATGGGACATGCCGTATATATTTTAGTTGATTTATTTTTGTATGTGATCTCGATTTATTCAAAATTAACGTTTCCAAAGTTTTTCGTTCAAAAGTGGTTTTTCTTGATTAACTTTTTCGTTGTAAATTACAAAGTGTATTTGAAATAAACATATACAAATTATTTTTATTTTTTATTAACTTACCCTTCAAAATCGACAATACTGTTTAGGCAAAATCATCGAACATAATGCGTGAGGGGCAATAACTATGTAATCATAGTTCATCAATACCAAGCACATAAGCCCGACATTACCAAAGGCTGATATCCTTTAAAAAGGAGATCAGGTGCTTTGTTTTGAACCTTGTAACGAATTCAGATATAATTTCTAACCCCCTGAAGAGGGCGAAATTGCGGTTGTTTGGTTCTGCTGACAGATGGAAACCACATCATGGCTCCAGTCACCTCGTCAACGAAATCTAACCTCCGTCTTTACTGATGGTGCAGTTTTACAGCTTTTAAATAGTTCAATGGGCATAGAACCAGAGGTTCTTGGCCTCTTAAAGCTTTACTTAACCTCCGGGTTGAAAGCCCTGGGTGGAGGAGGATGGATGTCGAGGCAACCTTAGGATCTAGGGCTGTTAAGCCCACAGCCGTTTCGGCAACCTGGGTATATTTTTTTTCCAGCGCTGCACTGATGTATCATCTTATGAGACGGGCATTGTCAAAAGCACCGATCAGAGCTTCAGCATGGGTAAAAACCGTTGCTTTGAGGGTAGTGAGTTCCATGTCCCATGTGATAATCATTCATTTTAAAATTAAGTTCGGTATGTCTTAGGTTTTACTGCAGAGAGAGTAAAAGTCTGGCAATTCAATACTTTTGGACAATATGTAGTGCTGCTACTCCAATTTTACAATTCATTTAGGTAATAAATTAGCATATTTGAAAGCAAATAAAATGTTTCTTATATGAAGCACTGATAGTTCAATAGACAAGTACATTAGATTAAAAATCGCTGAATACTTGTGGAGCTAATCTTGAAATCTTGAAAAGATTTGCATTTTCAAAAAAATACAGAGCAAGATATTAATGTCAAGATGCCATTTCACTACCATAGTATTAAAATGGCCTGCATACTCGATACAATTGGTTTTTGCACTAATCATATAATGTTAATTAACAAATATACATCTCACACCTACTTTCAGTGGCTCACACCTGAAATGAGAATTGATAAGAGTCGACCAAGAACACAACAGAACATATCCTAAGAAGAAATATTCAGTGAAAACATGGCGGATTTTCGATGCCAGTGCCCTTGATGGTAAATGATAGAACTAATCTATTTTCGCGGTTCATTTAAATTTACCAAATTTCTATCCATTTCCGATTTCGCAGTTTCCTGATTTTACGAGAAAAAACATCTTGGAATTGGGACACGACAAAATATTTATGTACTAACAAAATATAGATTTTTCTAGTAAAGTGAAAAGTAAATGAATACAAGTAAGCCAAAGAACATAAAAGTAGGATAATGAATATAATATACGTTAAAATGTTTAAGTCGATCTGCCCTCCAACATAAGTCAAAAATGAGCAATATTGATACCAGAGATACATAAAATATTCACAGCACTTTAGTAGTAAAATAAATAGACTATATAAATTTATCATAGTTGAAATAAAATGTTGTAGACATTTCTTTTGTACATAGAAAGAGCAAAAATTTTATCCTGTATAGTCATCCTTTTCCTTACCTTGTCTATGAATATTTCTTAACAGTAATTAATGAATTCTTTCGAAACATTATTTAAATTTTCTCAATGCTTCAATTTCACACATCTTCTCCAATGTTTTTAACTGCTCTTTGTTATTCTTCAATTTTTTTTTCAATTTTGATATTCTCACTGTTGTATTCCCATAAAGTTTACATTATATATCTGACAAATGACATTGACAGTAATGACACATTTTTATTACACTAGCGCCACGATTGGTAGGTAAGTGGCGAAACTAAATTTGTGTTGCTGAAATTTAGACCTCTTTATAGTCAGCAGGTAAAATTGTTAGATGCAAGTCGACCTTCTTATTGGTCCCTATTATTATTCTTTTTTAAAAGTTGTTAACCTCATTATCTTGATTAATAATAAAGTGGCTTTTTTATGCTCACCCAATGATATCACTGTTTTAATTTTTTACGATTATGATGCATAATAAATATTGAAGGTATGTGAGATACAGTGGTTTTATTCCGTAAATAAATATTTATCTATGGCGGTTGTCAACGCTCCAGCAATCACACTACAGTTTTCGTTTAAAATTAAAAGTGAAAAGTTATATACATATTTTGAGAATTATTTATATTTATACAAATTTTTGATAGCAAAAATCGTCAAGAAAACTATAAAGTTATGACAAGAAAAGTTTGAAACAGCTGATCAGTTTCGGAAAAATATATGCTACTAAATATTTTTATAACTAGCTTGTGATTAGATTATTTTTAGTACCTTAAATTATTATACAACTGCAATAAATAAGTGGAATTATGCTTTTTAAAAGTAAGGTTTCCATGTATACTTATGTCTTACATAATTTACAACATGTGGTTGGAAAACGTAAAGAAAACACAAGCTTAGTCCATTCAGTGAGTTAAGATGGCGCTATTCCAGACAATATTGACATACTGATAAAGAACAGTGTAAACAGCGTGTATATAATCTTTGCAGACGATAGTCGCCTTTATTATTGTAAACTTATCTTCAATTTTATTTAAATTATTGTATAATGAAAATAGTATATTACAAATCTCTATATAAAGAATTTTGCATCCCAAAATCGCATAAAAAATTGGTAATGTAAATATTACGACTTGACATTAATTTTTTGTATTCCTCAGATTCACAATATGCAAAACATTTCACATGTACATAAGATTAATTGAATGTTACACGTATTTAGGTTCGAATGAGAAAATAAAAAAATTATTGCAAAAAAGTGTTGTTACAGAGATAATAAACAAATATACCTAGTTAATCATTTTATTGCATTTTCGAGTAATCAATAGCTAATAGGTATTTCAAATTCATGATGAATTGTATGAATTTTTATAGCAATTTGTAAAACAAAGAACTAGATTTCTCAACTGTGTCACTTTATGATTGTTTTTTGCTCGATTACATCAATGCGCATAGATATCGACTTTTTATTGTACATAACGTTGCCAGATTTCACAATTTGTCCCAATGTAGCGTACAGATAGCGAAATTGCAAGACGAGTAGAAAGTGAAGAATTAGAACACGGATTATCACCAAATCCTAGCTTGCAGTTTTTTTTAAACAATTTTGATTTATAACGAACGATCGATAGAATTTAAAAGTAAACATTTTTCAATATCAACAACAAATTTTTGTCTCATATTGCAATTTAGCTTATCATTAGTCGTAATCGGAAAGTTACAGAAAAAAAAAAATAAATTGATCCTATTTTACATCCTTGTACGTAAACGAATTTTACATTTAATAAATTTCACATCTATTTCTTCTCATCATTTTGTACCAAAACTTCAATTTGCTTTACTATTTTTTAAAATAATAACAAATAGTTCTGCTATTTACAAAAGTTTTAACACTTAAATATCAATTTACTTGAACCTCTTTTATGTTAGAACTTTATCATTGAGATCCGGCATCAGCGCTAGACATACGGGCAACCCATACAATGTGCGAGGCTGGCGTTAGTCAGTGTTAAATATTAAGTTTTTGTGGTATGTTGTGTTTTTCCACTTGATTCGTATTTTGTGAAGTAAATGAACGTCATAAGAAATCTTCTCAAGACAAACTTGTTGTTTTACCGGTGCGATAAATGTCTATGAATAATTTTATTTTTTAAAAACTATTACAGAGACATAATATCGATTATTGTTTGTTTTGTTGTGCAGGTTATTTTCTTCTTGAAGGTGTGTATTACCTATATTTTATTGAAATTATATGTATGTAATTCAAATTGATAAAATAATATCAAGATATTTTTGCTGTACTATTATATCTTCATTTTATGTCAATATATTGATTAGTGTACCAGGTAAATCCGGTAGGGACGGTTTTGTTTGTTTTCAAACATCTTCGTTTTTTTTAGCGTTAGTCAGTTAGTTAATTAGTATGGGTAAAATAATATCCCGTAAAAAAATAGTTATGGCGCGGCAAATAAGAATTTTTCTTGAGAAAAACTATTAAATGGTGTCATTTCCTTGTTTATACTTATTTAATGCGGTTTAGTAAACCACAATTTTTCTGTTTTCTTTTTCGTCAAGTAATATTGGAATAAATAAAAACCATAGTACTGATAATCAGTTCAAGATTTATGAAAAAAGTTGTAATATTTTGTCAATTTCAAATATTGATCGTTTAATTACCGCTTTGACATCGTATTGTGTTCAAATTGTAAATTGCAAGTTAATAAAATGATTCTTCAGAATATTCTATCTTATAAAACTCATGTATGTAGATAGCCGACATATTTTCATATGTTCTCTTGCCAAAAAATGTATTGTTTAATGCCAGAAGAAAACATTTCATTTTTGGAGAGTATAAATAAATCAGTAGCACAGAGGTAAACCGTCGCATCTCCATTATAGAGAGTTTTGAGAAATTAACGAAAACCGTTTTTATTTCGTCTATTAAAAAAATTGCCGAAAATTGAAAAATAGCAGGAATTCCTACTCTTGCACTCCGTATCAATATGCTCTGCATGACAAAAAGAAGTATTCATTGTTTCCATAACCCATACCTGAACTTGATTTTGTGGACTTACGACTATTTACTTCAACGTCAAATAGCAGGTAAAGGGTAGTTACTACTCCTCATTTAATTTAAAAAATCATATTTTTAAACTGAAATTTTATTCAAATACACAAAAAGAAACATGAACTGAATGCCAAGCTTAAAAAGACAAAACAGTTAAATTTATTCGTCATCGTCTTGCCCATCTTTTGATGCTACCGGAATATTTCTGTAGTAGTCATGAAAGGTGGTCGGGACCCACTTGAGAAGTGTAATTAAGTGATCTTTCTTCTTTTTGTTGACCCCCTTTGGACTATTTCTTATGGCAGTTGTCAGGTAGTTTCATCACCTGTCTAACAGATCTTGCAAAATTAACAGTTTTGAAGATTTCTTGGTCGAATTTTGTTTTATAATAAATAATGGGTGGTGACTCAACACGTGCCTCCAACCAAACAACTTCACATATTAGAAAATTTTCTTTGTCCGTATTTTGTTTCCTGCTTGTGAAGGGTGCTCCGCGGGAGTTATACAAAACTTTTGGCTAGGACAGTTGTCGGACCATATTATTAAATTTTCGGTTCCACTTTCAGCAATAACATTGTCTGCCTATTTTAACAGCGCCGAAGCAACTTCAATCCCTCCTCTTCCAGCTTTGGACTCGTCCCAAGTTATACAGTAGGATTTCTTATCGGTAGCATCGTATATCGTGTGATTGAGTGTCCACAATTTTAGCAAATAGAAGCTTTGACAATTCGACAGATATGGAGTAGGTAAACATTTTTGAAGGTCTAACATTATTACCTTGGTTTTTTCAAGGCCCCTACTCATTTCTTTATCTCGCTTTTTTTCTTGGTACCGTCTTTCGGCTTCGTCAAGGTGAGCACGGTAAGCGTGTTGAGCTTCTTGCTTATCTTTTTCGTCAAGAGAGTTATCTTTAAGTTTCAAAACAAAACTGTCACAAGTATCACAGGTGTCACTGGAAGGTTTCTTAAATCCTAGATTGAATTCATTATCAAAGACACGCTTGTAAGCCCAATGCTTCACGACTTCATTCTGTGGAACATTATCTTCTACACACTTTTGTTTGTACAATTGGTAAAGCCTCTCTGTATTTAGGTCACTTCCCAAATAGCTTTTAGCACTTTTCTCGCGGCTGTAGTGACTCTGATACAAAGGAAATGCCCTGATATGAGATCTAACTCTGTTGAGGACATTTTCCTGAAGTTTGTTTGAAGGTACGTGTCGACCTCTCATATCACGTGCAGCAAAACCCCCCAGAGTTCCCTTTTTCAATGACGTTCTTACTACAGTTTCTGAGATTCCTAATGTATTTAGGAAAAACACTTTGCAGACTTCTATTCGTGACCCATTTACATCAAAGTAGTAGGAAATTGTTTGCTTCCTTTGACCATTCCTGCTGCCGTCTTTCGATTTTACTCAATTCGGGGGCTTACTGCTGACATGTGATATTATAAATTGCCGCTTTACATCCCAGTTTTTTGATGCGTCCCAGTAACTGTGGAATATTTAGTTTCGTACATCTTGTTTAATTTTTTCTGAACACTTTTTCTTGCAGGGCCCGCATGCTTGTTTCATGGATTTTGCACATATTAACTTGCCTGTTTTAGAAATATGCTCTTTTCCAGATAACGTCTTCACTGTTCTCTTGGTTGCTTTCCATTGGTCGATATTTCTTAGTTGTTTCCTAATCTCCTTTTTTGCAGTCGGGTTTGCAGCACCATGTAGATTTTCGACATTCTCTTGTTCACTTTCCAAATTTTGGATTGAGGCTTGTTCTGTTTCAGATTCTGAACTTGGAACGTAGTCAGGATCCGCGTCGCTGTCATCACCAAGATAAGCTTCCCCAATCCCATCGTAATCATCAATAGCTGCTGGAGTCGTTTTACTTGTATTTTCTTCCATTTGTTTGAGGTGTGAGTCAGTAGAACTGCTAGAAGAATGGCCTAGTTCTGCAGCTATGCTTGAGAGAGGCAAATTCTCCTCAGATTCGGTTTCGGAAATGGACATATCTTCTGAGTTGCTTAATTCTGTACAGTTATTTCTAAAGTTCGAAGCCACTGCTTCTAAATTCTTCGAAATTTCAAACTCAGTTTGAGATTCCCTTTGTTTCAAAGTGCCTTCGAGTACTACTTCTCTATTTTGCGTTTGTTCTAAGGGAAAAGATTCAGGTTGAATTTCAAGGCGAGAATTAAGCATAAAATCATAATTTGCGGTTTCAGACACAGTATCAAAAATTTCTACAATTTCCGTGACGTTTTTTACAACAGCTTCATCTGATGTGTTTTCTGAAACAAAGTTTACAGATACCTAAATAGCCGTATCTTCAAAGTACATGGTCAGTGAGAGAATCATTTCTCTTTTATTCGTAAGTTTATATGAAAATTTGACTTACCGTATGTGATATTATCTTTCCTTGCATTGTCGACACTTTTTGCTATATTTTTTCCAACTGGGACAGATTCATTAGTTGTGGTTTCTGAAATGAAGCTTAGAGGTAAATAGTCGTATCTCCAAATTGATTAATTACTGAGGGCATCATTTTTTCTTGTAACAGACAATCAAAAAATGTGTTCTTGTATAATGTTCACATTTGTCACAAGCGTTCATTTAGTATTAGAATATAACAATACATTACTTTGCCCAGGATTTTTAAAATTATAACCTCATGTTAATTTAAGCTATCAGTGAAAATTTTACACACCGTATCTGTCATTACCTTTTCTTACATTTTCCAAAGCCAGCTGCACAAGGTTTCTGCTTCTGCTCGTCATTATTAGTAGTTCTAAACAGGTGGAAAACACTGAAGAATGGAGATACGATCATTTACCACTACTGAAATCTAGCTTCAGATTCATGCGCAGTACCGCTCGGTGGAGTTACTATTATTTACTTCCGTGGGTACAGGAGATACTACAGTTTCTACCTCGAATATCTCATATACTAAATGTATTGATACTTACGATCTTTTGCCGTTAGAAAAAAGAAAATTTTGTTTGCGGTAAAGTGTAGTGAACTCAAATTTGGCTAAACGTGGAGATGCGACGGTTTACCTCTGTGCTACTGAAATATAGGTACTATATGTATATAGGACATGCTCGTCCCAAAGTTTTAGATGTTTTGAACTCATTTAGGATACAAAAAATGTATTTTTGAGCCCAGAATTCGTGTAATTTATGAATTGTACTTAAAATATCTTTGACCTTCTCAATATTTTATTTCTGATTTATATCTAGTGATCTTAATCGATTTTCAAGCTTCCTGTTCGTTATAAAAAATAATTTAGACACATATACAGGATGTTTCTGAAGTAATCTGAAAGATTGTTGTGGGCGATTCGCTATATATATAAGATTAAGACGAAAAGCTCTCATGAACACGACGATAAGTCTTGTCGTTAATGAATTCCAAAGCATTAAATTGTTTGTATTAACGCATATTCTAAATTTTTACAATCATTTCCATAAAAAAACTAGACACACTCAATTTAAAGAAACTATTACGTATGTCTTGCACGAGGATGGTCTTAGAAGTAAATCTTCGAGCATTTCCAGCTAACTTTGTCCTGTCACGCTACCCTCAAAAAAATACAGACCCATCTGCACACACACACACACACATCCCAGATGCCTATTTTACGAGAGCGTTTGTTTTCATAGGCCGACCTCTGTATGTCAAAATTTAAGAAAATCTGAAATAATGAATACGAAAATGGTATTTTGACCCACAATTTGGGATATATTAACACTGTATTTCGTTGATTAAAACGTTTTGTATCATTGTTCGATATAAATAATATTGTAATTCTAATATTGAAAGAAAACATTGATCAAAGTATATTATTTATAATCAATTACGTAAGAATTTATTTTTAGAAACTTCGTCAGTATCTTTAACCCCAAATTGAAAATGCTAACCAACCGATCAAAACGGGTTTGAAATTTATGTAAATATAATTATCAACTTAGCATTATTCCATACTATAGTCTTGTTGATTAACTTTTCGCTTTTTTAAAACAGATTATTAACCAATCAACACTACCAAATACGAACTTTATTAGACCGATCTCTTGAAGTATTAAGTAATTCTTGTAATAAAAATTCAAAATTGACTTCTGCTGGTCTCGTTGCGTAAACGAACTAACAGATCGAGTTTTTTTAGTGGACTAAGTATGTTATGTAATTTGAGAAGGTGTGTTGTAATTATGTAAGTCTTAAACACATACAAACTTTTAAATCACTCATCGTCAGAATTTATGCTCAAAATTCACTCTTGGCACCCGTCTTGCTGATATTTAGCAGTAACCGAGCCCTTCGTGAATTATTTGCTCAATATTACCTGCGCTGATGCCTAAATTTCAGTTAAATCGCTTACAGTACTGCGCCGGTCTCCCAAAATGAGTTTTTTTACCAAAAAATTAATAATGCGTTACGCAACAGACATTGGTACATCCTTGTCTCTCATGACTATAAGTACACTAAAAATGAGGTTAGGCGGTCTAATGCACCCACGCCAGATTATTTAAAAATTCCGGTGTATATTTAAACCACCCCCGTATATTATATCTAATAGGCTAGTTGACAAAATTTGGAAATTGGTTTAAAACTATAGCTTAGCATCTATTTCACCTCAAAAATATATTATTTTGAGAAAAATAGGTTTCTTACGTTAGTATTTTGAGTTTTTAGAAATAAATTTGAAATTGACCGCGAAACAGGCCAAGACTGTCATGGCGTCTTGAATGACGCCATACCTCGCGAAACAGCTGTGTTTGTTTATGACAGTCAATCGTGTTTTTTAATAAATAATGAATTCCTGGTATTGTAAATACTGTATAGTGCCCCAATGTGAAACTACAACGATAAAAACGCCGGACAAATTATTCATATACGTTCCGAACAATAAAGAAATAAGACAACTAATTCCACAAATTATTTCTGTGAAGATAATTTTGATGTAAGTATCAAGCAAAACTTGATGTATCTATTTATAAATGTATAGTAAAATAATGAATTTTGCAAAATCTACCATAATATACCACACATATCATATAAAATGTTCCGATGAACAAAAATAGGTGTTCATCAAATTACTGCAGTTTGCATTGTTAAATCCTGATTCCATGGCAAATTATACTTGTCTTTCAAGATTAAACTAAAAACGAACTTTATTAATTTAACAATAATTGTTGAAAACTCGAAATAACCTGGTCACTTTATAAGAAAATGACAGCTACAACATAGCGTTTCGCGAGGTGTGACGTCACGCTTTTCTGATTGGTGTTTAATGTCACGTGATTAAACGCCTCATTTTGTCGATTTTATTTTCCAAAACTGTTATTAATCTTTTATTATTTTTGTAGACAAGTTGTTTTCTTATTAACTAATCATGGTTAATCATTAGAAAATCGAAGCCATCCAATTTATTCTTAGTGGAAACAATACTATTACCATAGTATTTGGAATTCAAACAATCAATGAATCCAATATCATTTGGTGTCACCAAGAATTAAAATCCTCTGTGGATTATGATCTAATGCACATATGGGCAACCACCGGCCCGCGAGACATTTTGGAAAAACCCAATTAAAAAAATATTACACTAAACTAAGTACTTATACTTAGTACTAGTACATATACTTATACTAGTACATATCTTTAAAAGAAAACACTTGTTTGTGCTTTTTATCTTATCCGGCACCGGATATGATATAAATAGACTATAAAAATGTGGAGTCATCAATAGACTAATGAATCCCATAGCCTACACAAGTTTCCTTGTGTTTCCTTAGTTTACTCACGGGAGTGACGGTGAGGCGGCAAACATCAAAACCTTCGATGTTTGCCGCCTCACTCTTTGATAATCACCGCCACTCGGCTTGCTCGATCAAATTCTTTGAAGTTTGCCGCCTCACGGGCTACACATCAAAAGATTTTATTTATTGCTTCTCGATTATTCTAAACTAGTTTATTCCAGATTATTCCTTCATTTTGTCTATATAAGCGGGTGGATGGCCCGAAAGTTAGTTCAGTTCTATTCGATCTACCGAGGTGATAACTCAGACAAGCGATATCCTAGCGAACGGCTAGAGCCGTCAACTTGCTTTGTGAATTTGTGTGCATCTTGAGTGGTTACTAACTATAGTTTGTTATTAAGTTTATTGAACGAAAAGTAAAAAAAATGATGTCTGGTGGAAAGAAACGAAAAGTAGATACAGAGGGTCGCCAGTTTCAATAAAAATGGACTGAAGAATTCTTTTTTATCTTGCACAATGGTAAGCCTATTTGTTTGCTTTGTAATGAATCCATTTCAGTAATGAAAGAATTCAGTATAAAGAGGCATTACTCAACTAAGCATGCTACACAGCACTCACTGACAGGACAATTAAGAACAGACAAAATCCAGAAGCTTAGAGCAAATATTGAAAAACAGCAACAAATGTTTCATAAACAAAGAACACAACTTGATAATGTTGTGAAAGCTAGTTTTATAGTTAGCTCGAAATTGGCAAAGGCATTAAAACCATTTGCCGAAGGAGAATTTATCAAGGAGTGTATGTTAGAAGTTTGCGATGTTTTGTGTCCTGAAAAGAAAAATGAATTTGTTAGTTTGTCAAGACGAACTGTTGTTGGACGTATAGAAATGATGGTTAATGATATAAAAACAACATTGACTGACCGTATGGCTGGTTTTGAATCATTTTCCATAGCATTAGACGAGAGCACCGATTTGTCTGACACAGCTCAAGTGGCTATATTTATTCGAGGTATTGATAAGGAGTTCACTGTTACTGAGGAATTGCTAGCTTTACAGCCGCTAGAAGCAACCACTACAGGAGAGGATATTTTTAATGAAGTTCAAAAGGTATTCACAAGTATTGGCCTGCCATGGTCAAAATTAATTGGAGTATGCACTGATGGTGCACCTTCTATGGTCGGCTTACGAAAAGGTTTCATCGGAATGTTTCAATTTATTTGCTATTCCTACAAAATGTAATGTACAAAATGCTCCAATACACTTACAAATGGAGTTAATCGAGATACAAGAAAACTCACTCCTAAAATCCAAATTTGAAGACGTAGAGTTGTGCGATTTCTACAAAAAATACCTAGAAGAAGACAATTTTCCGCAGCTTAGAAAATTCGCAAAAGATTGATTTCTGCGTTTGGCAGTACTTATAAATGCGAACAGTTCTTTTCATTGATGAAAGTTAATAAATCAACACATCGTACAAGACTGACTGACGATAATTTGGAAAATTCTTTACGTCTTTGTATCAGTGGAATTCATCCAAATATCGATGGATTAGTTTCCCAAATTCAAGCTCAAGTGTCTCATTGATTTCAGTGTATTTAAATTTTGTAGTTTGTAACAATTGCAAATGTAACTATTTAATTATAATGTTGTACCATTTTTTAAAATTTCATTATTTTATTAAATACAATAATCACATTGTCAATATACACATACATGTCAATAATAAATACATAATACAATAATAACATTGTCGTATTATTTCATGTCTAATATCTACCGCAAAAAAAATATTATCACTACTTTAAAATGCACTAAGTACTTTTAAACGCGGCCCGCGAACGTTTTGCACGCTAAAGTTTGGCCCTCAGCATGTCAAAGTTTGCCCATACCTGATCTAATGTATCTTGAAAGACAATGTTTATCATATTCATACTACATTGACATACGTCATTGTTTGATATGCTATTATAAAGACACATAATTTTTGTTCGCATTTATTTTTTGTCTAATGTGTTTCTTCATCTAAATCATGACCGAAGATACCGTTGATACCATCGACCCAAACGAATCGAATGAAGATTCTGCAGATGATGATAAAGATAAGAACATAGATGAGTTACCCGAAGCTGAAGAGATACAACCATCGATAGAAGACAAACCGATTCCTGGTGAAGATACTGCAGGTGATGAACAGAAACCGGTAGATCAGTTACCCGAAGCTGAAGAGATACAACCATCGGTAGAAGACAAATTGGAACCGATTCCTCGGGAAGATACTGCAGATGAAGATCAGAAACCGGTAGATCAGTTACCCGAAGCTGAAGAGATACGACGATCAGCAAAAATTCAACTGGAACCAGTAGATGTTACAGATGAAAAGCACGAATTGATTGAGAGTACAATTGAACCTGTAGGTTAGTTGTTGTATTTATTTTTCTAACCGAAATTTTTGATAAATAAAATTTTTTTGTGGTTAGAAGCTGCGGTAGTCAAAGAAACGTTTCAAGAAGACAAAACGGTACAAGCTAATTTTGGAACTGCTATATCGAACGCTTTTCTCGATACAATGTCATACCAAGAGATACATAAAAAGGTTATTTTCGCAGAAGGTAGTGATAAGGACTTATTCCAAGATACTGATGTGAAATCTAAAGTACCTGATATAAATTTTCCCGAGCGTTACTCAATTGAAATCGACGATAATGGTAAATAAAGACCATATTAAGAATAATCATATGAAGTATAAGTATAAGGCGAAGCTGAATTAGATTTTTAATAAGTACAATGCTAACTAATTTCGTTGAGGATCATTGTTTTTTAAAATCCATCCTTGTTTCCTTTCTTTTTTCTGTAGTAAGTGATACCAGTACATTCGAATGATCCCCTTCAATACATTCCCCTCCCCTCGCCACAAACCTTTCCGTACATTTTTTTCATTGATCGAAGCAGTGCTGGAAGTCTTCTTTGGTGAGCGCCTTTAAGAGCTCTGCCGTTTTTTGCTTTACCGCTTCAATCGACTCAAATCGGTCCCTTCCAAAGCTTTTCTCTAACCTTTCAAGGAAATCTGAGCAGACCCGTTGATGCAAGAGTTTTTGGTCGGGTGTCTGATTTTTTGGTACCAACTTCGCACAGATTTCTGACATGTGTAATTCCTCATCATCCGGATGCTCATTCGACAATCTGCACGCACAATTTTGTTGATTGTGGTCGTTGTTTCCGGAGATTTTATCTTCGGAAACAAAAAAAGTCGCACGGTGCCAAATCTGGTGAGTACGGCGGGTATTCTGGTGGACCTCGTATTTTCATCATTGTAATTATCAGAAATGATAGTGATGTGGAATATATGTTAATGAACGATAAAAGTTTCAGAAGATAATCGCCGCATGAGTGTAGTTAGTGAAAGTGATAAGAAGAAAAGAAAAAGAAGAAAATCGAAATCAAGCACAAAGTCGATCGTATCTTATACGTTAGGATACAATTTCAGTGAGAGATTCAATGGTCCTAGAGTTACCGAGGGAGTAAATATATCAGATTCTAATCCTTGGGTAATTTAAAAAAAAACAAATATTCTAATTGAGATTTTTTTTTTGAAATTACGCGAACCAGCGGCAACAACAAACAAATTTAGAAAGTTTTTATACATTTGATCCTTATACTAATGAAATTAAAGATATTTCCGTCTCCATCTCGATTACGACCGAATATATTGGATGTACAATCATACTTTCATATATTTTTTTAATACAATCATTCTAAAGCTTCTCTAACATATCGTAGAAGGATTTGTCTTTTTTCGAGATCAAGGAATAGCCAGTAGTCATTGGGGGGCAAGATCTGGACTATATGGTGGATGAGGACGCAATTCGAAATGTAATTCGTTCAATTTAACTATAGTAACCATCGACTTGTAAATCGCTGCATTGTCTTGGTGCTTTTTCTTCGACATATGAGGCCGTTTTTCCTTGATTTTTCCATTCAAACGATCCAACAACTCTATGTAGTATTCCCTATTGATTGTCTCTCCATTTCGGAGATAGTCGGTGAAGAATATTCCATGCGTATCCCTAAATACTCAAGCCATAACCTTCCCCGCTGACCTTTGGACGCTTCGGACGTGGTTCATCGGCTGCAGTCCGATCAGATGATGATCGTTTTGATTCGGGAGTGAAGTGATGGATCCATGTTTCATCCGTTGTCACATATCTGATTTATTACGTGTAAACATTGCTCTCAATCATCATTACGTTGATTTTTTTGATCGACTGTGAGTAAAGACGACACCCACTTTGAAAAAAGTTTTCTCATGGTCAAATGTTCATGCATAATTGCCTTCTGATATCTTTACGGCCTCAGCTATCTCATGCAATTTCAATTTACGATTCACAGTCACACACGACTTCCTTCACTAGGAAACTCAACCTCAAGCCCATCAAGTTTTACGGACAAATCATTGAGAGGAAACCAGAAGCAAATATATCAGGTTTTCTCTGAGAAATATCCAGATTCAGTTCATCGAAAACGGGTTCTTTTACGACAAAACAATGCTAAGCTACAAAGGAATAAGATCGTAGAACTTGGTGGTATTGAACTAGAATCAACCAGCATTTAATCCAGATCTTGCACCGTCAGATTACTATTTATTCAGATCCATGGAGAAATTTTTGGATCGAAAGATAATGAAAATGTAGTGCGACAATTTTTTGCATTTCAACTTGCTGAACGTTGGGTTCAAACCATAGAATACTTTGGGCTCAAACCATCTTTTTGTTTTATTATCTTACAAAAAAAATGAACATTGAAAACCGTCATTATTTATGAGACATTCTCTATATTTCGGGCGTTGCCACATTCAAGATCACTTGAAATAAAGAAATTAAATAAAAATTATATTCCGATTCTTATTTTTGTTGCGGTTGTAGGACACGCCTACCGTAATAGAAAATTTAGAAGCCTCATCAGCGGAACAAGAAGAAGAGGAGGAAGAAGAAGAAGAAAGTACACTTACCTCAATATCAACTGCTTTAGCATCTAGATCCTTTTATTACGAAAAACTTAGACTAGTTTCAAACGAATTGAAATATAGCAGAATATTTAATCAAATTTTACAAAAAAAATTAGCTGTTTACTATAGGTAGGTTCAGATATATAGAATTGTTTCTTAATTTTCCATCTTCTTCTTTGACTTTTGTTCATTCAACGATGTTCGTAATTCGAACGAAGTTTTTTATCTATCGATACAAGAGTGGTCCGATAATTACTTAGTCCAGAAACGCTTTATTTTTTAATATATTTTACTTAGAAATTTTGACGGTTGTCAAACCAAAGTGTGGTTAATTGAAGGCCACGATAAATCAAAAACGTGTAATTCGAGTCAATAACTTTAGATACGTGACGATAAACGGAGAGGTAGTTGTCTCGATGTCAAGCATATATGTACGCACGGTCAACTATTTTGAAAATATGGTTTCATCAAGTTGCCATTGATTGGAAGCCCTTAACGTTTACTCATCACCTCTTCATTAGTCTTCAATTTCTCTTTGAGAAGTAACTTTTAAGTTTGGAAACAAAACGAAGTCACACGAGGCCAAATCTGAAGAATACGGTCGATGAGGCAGCTCAAATCGACCAATTTTACTTTGGCGAAAGTAAAGGTGTAAACTGGTGTTTTATCATTTCGGAAAATTACTATTTCCTTCGTTAAATTATCGTCGAATAGTGAAATTCGACTCTTGTATATACATATGGATTCATATATCGTCGATTCTCAAGCTCAAAATTACAAGCAGGGTGAGACCCAGCAGTCTCTTGAATTGCTTATTGTCTCAGTTATCTCGAACATCTTCAACCGAAGTGGTAACCGTTTTATTTTTGTTATTTATCACGCAAATTATACAGTGAGCGAAAACTTTTTACCGGTAGTGTATTACACGATTATAAATTCTCATACTGACTCTATAGGGCGATGAGGTTAAGTAATTATTGTCCTACTCTCGTATTTGAATTCTTTGGTTACAATTTTACCACGTATCAATGCTGGTGCACCAATTTCTGATCTGTCAACTTTTTAGACAGAAAAATATGCTCCACGCATTCAAAGAAGATGAAACCGGAATTGGAATTGTCAATAAATATCACATACTGTTGAACAAATTCGAAGAAGTTTGTATACACGATAGAAAAGAAAGAGACAAAATGTCCCGTCAATTTACCATGATACGCAATAAAAAGGAAGCAACTAAAATTAAATTAGACCAGATATTTAAGGACTTTCAGGATAGGGAGAGGGAAATCGGGATTGGTTTGATTCATACGAAAACTGGAAACGAAATACCTGAAAAGTAGGTTTACCTTTTACTGGTTACAATATACTAGAATTTTATAAATAACCAAAATTATTTTTTATATTATCGGTATTGGTAGCACTGTCATTGACATTTTTAGTGTAAACTTAAAGTTTGGAGGGTAAAGCTGTTTAGAGAAGGTGAAAGAAAACGAGAGGCCCGGTGCAGGATCTTTTTACCATGCTGGTTACCAACGCTTTTTAATTAAATAACCATTTATTAAAAAAACCTAATAGAATTCGACTTCTTAAGCTCTATATCCCGATTGCAAAGCTTGTCAATCTAAATTAAAGTATTGCGATCACAAATTACTTCATATCATCTTAGAAAAACAAAACTCGTTGAGTATATAGTCAATAACATTTATAACATTTGAAACAAAACAGGAATTCCCGCAATCCGATCAGGTAAAAAAGATACCAGATTGATAACTTTATCACACATCTATGTTTGACTTAATTTTTATTACATAGAAAGTTTGATAAGGTCGAATTTCTCTAAAATTTGTGTTGTATGAAATACCAAGTACTCAATTGTGTGAATCTTTGGAAGCTCGGGTTGGGAAATATCGACTCAGTTTGATTGTAGTTCACTTGGAAATCCGAGTTTTTTTTATTTAATCAATTTGGAATCTACTTAACGATCCTCCGATCCATTTCCCGTCTCAAGCATTTCCAACCTAAAATGGACAGTTCTCTTTCGATTACAGCCAAGGCAGAGGAAATATTCGACTCTTCCTCTCGTTTACAACGTATCCTGTCATGGTTTTCTATTATTTCTCTGCCCTGCATTTCCTTGACTATACCCTCTTTCCAGCTTTTTCGTGAGCTTCCTTTTTTAGTTTATGTATTTTGTTGCCTTTTTACAAGACCAGATTAGATATCTCGTTTTGATACCATTGATTAATGTGTGTCCTACTCCCATCAATTCCCTTATTCTGTAATTTTTTATCATATATAATAAAGTAGTCATGCTTTTAATGATGTGTCATATATTCCTCAACTTTCGATGTTGTTTGGTACTACAAATTTCCATTCATCACCGACTTGGCTTCTCTGTCCTGTATATTTCTCTCTTTGTTTGCTGGGTGTACTTTTATTCCTTGCAGTGTTTTATTTGTGGCCCGTCCTCCAGGTAGGTGTCTTGTACTCTAGCTCCGGTGCACATACATTCCGTTTTATTACTTTTTCTTTGGGACACTACGAGGATGGTTCCAGATATACCTGGCCCAACAACGAAAACACGAAAATTTTGGAAAAAAATTTATTTTTTCACAATGATGTGTAACCTGGTGCATTGTCTTGATGACATAACACTTTCTTCTTAGCTAAATGCGGCCGTTTTTACTTGATTTCCGTGAAACATTGCCAAACATTCGATGGAAACTTCATCAAACTTGAAAGATACGCTGTATAGATTGTGTGCTTTCTAATAGGGTGATACTGCTAGGTCTAGGTTAAGCCAGGTAATTCTGGGATCATCTTCGTATGACGGTATGTATTAAGGCTTCCACATGTTGCGTGCCTGCCTGAAGTAAATCTCAAATAGCGTTGGCGAGAGGTAACACCCTTCAATAAAAATCTATATCATTCATCATCAAAGTTAAAACTTATGGATTTGAGATGTTGAAATCAGGAAAAGAATGGAAGCTACAAATGACGTTTGATGTTTATAACTATTTTAATTATTTCATTGCCACTCCTTGTTTATAATATGAAAGATGTTTTGGTTTGTAAATGGGTAAAGAAAGAAGTGAAAATTTCACGGATTATTTATTTTTCTCTTGGACAGGTACGTGGAACATCTTCTCAACCGACAGAAGTTTGCGGCGAAAAATATCAGCGAGATGCGATTGACTTGGTTGCAGTTGAAGAATATGGTAGAAGAAAAAGAAGAAGCCATAGCGGATATCGATAAAATCGATGACAATCATACTCTAACCGGTTACGAGAAGTTGAAAGCAGATTATTTCATGCTTTTCGATAAACTAGAAGAAAGATTAGGGGAATTAACGAAAGTCAGATTTACGATTCAAAATACTATACAGATGTTGGCGCATTTTAGAGAGAAAATATCTGCGTTGAATGACGATATTAATGAACTGGGAGAAGAAGATCAAGAGCTGAATAGAACTTATAATTTATATAGAATGAAGGTAGCGAATTTGAAGATGGAAAGAGACTCGTTACGTCGATCAATTGTGAAAATTAAAGAAGAATCGGGTCTGTTGATTCACAATAATTTATTGCGGGACATGGAGAATTGTATAGAAGAAGTTAAGCAGTTGAAAATACAAATGAATACATTAAAGAACGATTGTATCACTAAAGCCAAACAGGTTATATGAGATACATCTTTTAAAAGCAACGGATATCAATAAGTTATTTTTACAGGTGAAAAATTTAAGGAGTAAAATTTTGGAGCGAAATAACTACGGTTTCGAAACAAAACACGTATGTGGAAAAGATAGTGTTAAATGTCGAAAAAAACGGAGTGTGACGAATTTCCAAAAAACACTCAGTACGTATAATACAAAAATACCTACCGAGGCCTTTGATTATATAAAACAAGATTTTCAACTCAAAGGTGTTAGGATAAAGTTTGACGAAGCGCGCGTGTCTTCGGAAAAGTGACAAAAATATAAAAGTAAATTATATTTTGTAAGTTTTTTTTTAATAAATCGTATTAAAAACCATTATTTTTTCAATCATCATCTTCAATAGTACCGACTTGATACTGTATATACTGTTCACAACTACACTGTAAACTCAGTTTACCTTCAGTCTCTGAAGACGATAACTTGGTTATCGAAACGCGCGTCAGACAGTGTAATTGCGAGTGTTGTTGTAGTGGTTTTATAAATAGTGTGTTCAGTATGAATATCACCAACGGTTCCAGAAATTCCAACTTGAAACGACTTGATTCTTGAACACACAGTGATTTTCAAAATTTCTTTTGAAAGTTAATACTGATAGCAAGTGACACCTCGTTCGAATTTTATTTAGAATACTTATTCGTTGATACTAATATTTTTATTTATGATGTTTTTAATGGTTAAAAAAATAAACACAGTAACTACCACCCGATTGATTTAATCGCAAACATTGCCACGGCTATCGCAAATTTTATCATTTCTCTATTGTGTATTTTTGTACTTTCCAACTTTACCAAGTGGATTAGGTACTAAATTCCAGATAAAACTCTTAATCCGTCCTGAGTTGTGTTATGTACTCTGACTACCTTTTCGTTTACCTGAAATATCCCAGTTCCAAATAAACACATCCTTAATCCTTAAAAATCGTCACACGAGCTGCAGCGCATCCTTCCACATAATTTCAGCCCTCAGTCAGGGTTGTCATCCGGAAGTTGATGCATTATTTTTAATTTGTATGAGTGGGATTCCATAAGTAGACGCTACTTGGGCTGTGGAAGAAGCGTTCACTACAATTTCTGTAACTATATCAGTGTCAGAGTCATCATTATTTTTAATCGTATACCAACTTCATAAAAATATGTCCAATGGTCCAAAAACTATAAATTTGAGTCTCAAAAGATTAACTGGGATTAAACTACAATCATAAACACCGAAGAAATCAGCCGGTATTTGTAAATTTCAACTCACACTTATCGACAAAATATTATCTTGTCCTCGTATAAAGCAAAAAAATAAAACTATTATTTTTGGTTTGTGAAACACGGTTTTGACTTTTGCTTAATAATATGATGGAGAAAGTTTTTTAAATTTATTATTTTGTAATTTAATGAATGGATAATGGGATGAGTACTGTACATGGTTTCTGTTTGTTTTTTTTTTTGGAAAATAGAGTCAACCAAGACCAATGACGATTTATTTTTGCATCAAACAATTTCTAAGGACCAATGTCGATTTTTTTGTATAATATTATGATGTGTAATTTTCGTAGGTTAAATTTTTACGAATGACGTCGATTTGAACCAATAGAGCCGCAGATTGTTGACTTCTAGGGTAGTCGCTTCGGCAGGCGTCAATAACGAAGCATTTTTATATAGCATGTGCAAAGTTTCATGTAATTTCTTTGAACAGTAATTTTGTTTCAGAATCATTAATAAATTTTCTAATGATGTGAAAAATCGAAATTAATTGATTCAATTGGCATATTTAGGAGTTGAGAATGTTTGAAAATTCATTTTAGAAATTTAGTAAACACCAGCTTCCGAATCTACGTCTCCGTCGATAGCCGTGTTCAAACTGGAGCATTGAGTATTTATAATTATGTGGAGATCTGGGAGAATTTATTTTTAGTTTTGTGAATAAGCACCTTGCTATATACCAATGCGATCCGACAGATAGTAACTTTAAACTTTTTACAGGAGACCGACATTTCGTATGGGGGTGACGTCGGCGATAAAATCTACCAACATCGCAAAGTTATAAGAAATATGGCTGCCTTGAGATGGATCTAGCAGAAGTGGTTGAGGATTTGATTTGTACGTTTGATGGTTCCGGAGATACGACAATGGATACGTTAGCGATGTTCGTATTCGGCTGGATTTTAGCCGCCCTATTTATTTTGTGGTTAGGAAAATTACTGTACGAAAAATTCCAAAACAGAAACAAAACTCAGTCGGAAGCGAAAGCTAAGTTATTAGATACCCAAGCGAAAACAACAGATAGCATCGACGGTGATAATAAAGGGATTAAGAAAACATCGATATCGAGTGTTTCGAAAGGTTACGTCGCGCCCACACCTCCTGTCAGGAAGAGATTAACGAGACAGAGTCCAGCGCCGGAAAGTCGTAAACCTCGGTTTATACCGGCTCCTCAGTGCACCGGACCTGATAACGTGTGTGTTTTGTGGGTTAACGATGTGTTTCAGTGGTTGTATAATGACTTTGTCATTGTTAATGAGTTGCTGGGTGTTTGGATAGCCGCTTTGAACGAGTACACCAAAAAATCTGGAGCTGAGGTAAATACATATAATTTTTTACTTAATAATAACGATTTATGATTACTAAAATTAACCAAATTTAGTTTTTGAGACATTTTTACCGTTAGTAATAAAATTTAAGTGAAAGAGAAGCGAGATGACGCTCTAAAATAGTAGTCCTGGCGCATCCCCCTTTTTTTAGGGTTATTGTATTTACTAAAACTGGTGATGAAGTATTTCGAAAGTGGTTTACGACGAGAAAAAGTTTGGGAACTTCTGCTTTAAAATCTGATAGACCAAAACGAAAGATTTGATGTCATTAGAAAATAACCATCATGAAACTATAAAAAAAGTGCCAAAAATTCATTATTTTATTATATTAAATAAAAAAAACATTGATGTCAACATCACAGTTATAATTAACTTAATAGCAAGAGTGATTCGTTTTTTTAATTTATCTAAATCGAGGATTTTAGTTTTGTATACAATAGTTCCACACAAATAAATCTAATGGGACCAGATCAGGAAATCGTGCTGGTCATTCTATCGACCCGTTCTTCCCTCTCTACCGACTTCGATGAATTTAGTTCAAGTACTGCCGGACGTTTGGTTAAGTTGCTGCAGTCCATCCTGCTGAAATCGTATTATATTCGCAGGAAGTCGTGTTTTTACTATATCAGGATATTAGTTTATCAAAGTTTGTACAATATTTCGGAGCAGTTCTAAATATTTAACTTTCAAGTTGCCATCAATGAAAAAGGGACCTACGATAAAATTTCCGAAAATTCCTGTCCGAAAATTAACTTTCTTTTCTCGTTAAAAGAGGATTCTTATTAGACCAACAGTTAAAGAGAGGTATAGGACTTTGTACATAGTTAATAGTAGCGTTGTGGGTGATCAAAGGCCGTTAAGCACATGGGCCTTCTGATAGGTCCGTCGTGCCGATGGATTGAACCCTTTAATGTCATTACGTTAGCTGTGGGGCTTTCCCAAATGCTGGGCACTCATAAATGACGTGGTCTTCAGTTTCATCCTCCTCAATGCACCAGCGGCACTCCGGATCATCCGAGATGCCTATGGCGTGGGGGTTCTACCGGAACTCGACTGTAACTTTGTTATTTTAAATGGAACACCCTATATATTGATACATTTTTGAAATCTACGTAAAATTTTTGTATATTTTTGTCTAAAAAATGGATACTTTTTGAGTTATTAATTTTTTTGTAAAAAATTTGACCATTGCAGACCCTTATAAATTACTTTTTTACGAGGATACCCTTAAAGATATGAAAATGGTTTCTGTTCGGTTGCTTTAAACAAGGTCAGACGTATTTGAATCTATGTTGAAAAATTTTCTATTTTATACAGGGTTTGTATAAAAAATGTTCAAAGTTTAACTTCATAAATATCAAATTTCTTTATTTTTTTAAATAGAACCACCCGGTTTTTTTCTATTTTAATACATTCATGGATAAAAAATAAGGCGAATTCATGTATACTTTCCTATAGCTAAACCTTACCGTTATCCAGGTCTTAAATGTTTTCTGTAAATTTTTAGAGATGCAGATGTGGGCTAGATTTTATTCCGGTTCTACCGGAAGTCGACCATCTTTGAAAATATTTTAGTTAAAAAGATCGTATCCGAAAACACAAACGTAGAAATAAAAAAGTACATATACAGATAGTTTTAATTCGTCGTGGGACACTCTGTATAAATTATATCCTGAATTGATTGAAGAAATAAATCAGAAGTGACTACTGTGCCTTAATACGTGAACAAAAGAATATTGAAAATGTTTGAAGAAAAACGTAACAAGTTGAATGGGATGGTATAGCCCTCATTCATTACCCATATAGGACTTTACGATTGTCCTAGTATAGGCCCAGACTTGGTAGGACTTATCCAAACTTCAACTAGGCCATTATTGGTTTGCCAAGGCCGGGTTTACCAGCGTTGGCTCAAGCTAAGCACCGTCGTTCAAGTCTGGGGGCTACTACGTGTACATTTTTTTGATTTTGATAAAATCCAGTTATTTTGCTGAAAAATTTGATTTTGAGGTAAAGAATCAGATACTTTTTGAATGTATCGATATTTAGAAAGCTTCTTATGAAAAAAATCGACCTTGGACCAATTGAACAATTAGTAAAAGGTAAATTAAAAACCTTCGTTGCTTTTATAGTCAGTAAACTTCTTAATTTTTGATTAAACACATTATTATTCATGCATTTATTTTTAATGATATTAACAAATATTTCTAAAACTATCGATTTTTTTTAAGTAAAACTTATTATTAGATATCCAAATCATAGTATAAGCACGTAGCGAATGAATCAGAAATAGAATGATGACGTTATAAATGATGTAATATTACCGGCTACGTTTATATTTCACCTTTTTTTGTATCTGTGTTAATAGACCAGGGCTAAAGCATTTGAAAATGGTAAAAAGTGAAATAAAAATATAAGTAGGATTAAACTTATCGGAAAATGAAGAAAACATAATAAAAATGAAAGAAATGATAGTTTACGGACGATCCGTTAAAACTGCAAGGCGTAGGGAAAAAAGTTAAATAGCAAAGATGTAGGAAATAGAAAGGTCTACAACTTTTGTATTCTAACTATTCTTAAAATTTATGTTTGGTTTTTGAATCTAAATTCAGTTGCATGATATTCACGAGTATGGTCCCAAAATTACCCGGCTTGACCTAGAGATGGCGGTAGTTGATTGAAGAATACCAATGTACGAGGTCTAGCTATTAAATAACGAGACTGCGCGCCTAGAAGTCGCCCTAGACGGATGGGGTATAAAACGAATAGTGCGTACATGAAAATCATCATGTGTTTAACGATTTTTGTTGATTTTATGGAACCAAAATCTTCTTTTCTCTTGCTGTACAAAATCACAGCCCCAGCAGCTCATTCTTCTAAAAACTCTAAGGCACTAGACGAAATACTAGTGCCCTCCATAACGTATTCAAAACTACTGAAAATTTTTCTATTTAAAATTATAGAATGAAATGAGTATGTCGGCACGTGGCGTGTTAGAAATGTGTACAAAATAATATACCACGTGAACCGACGTAGCATGGTATTTGTTGTCGTGGCGTGGCGTGTTGCTATTGGGTTTCGACTTTAATAGTTTCATCTTTCAATTTATATAGTAGATGTTCCTCATTGATCCACGATTAATCCAAATATATTTTACTTTGGTTTCGACTCAGTTCATGGTAATTCTTATTATTTAGAACCACAAACCTACAGTCGGAAATTATTTTCTACAGAAGAACGCATGTAGGTTAGTCTTTCTTTTAAATGATTTTCTATTTGAAATTTTGATTTTCCTGGACCTTAACGTGCTGTTTGTAACTCATTTCACTTCTATAATAACCCTGTAAATCGTGGATTTCCAAACACAAGTTTTGCAATACTGGTAAGTTAAATTTATTTAATCAAACCTTGTAAATAAACCAGCTGATACTCGTAATTCAGAAACTATAGAAGAAAAATAAGTTGTAGCCACTGTGAATAATAAATGAGACTTGTGGGAGTCGCCTTGGCCAGGTATTTCAAACGCACGGGCATTCTGCCAACATAATCTACCTAAACACTTCGAAAAATGTAATTTACATACAATACCAGTTGAGCAATTAAGTATGTTGTTTTACAGTTTTATGAAATGCGTAAAGTTTCGCGGGAATTTACATGTAGAACCATCGAGTGTATCTGCTGTAAAAAGTGTTTAAAAACACCAAGTTTATGGCCAATCTCTAAAGACAATTTCGACATATAAATATGTAACTGTCACTTGTCAAATAAAACTACTCCTTGCCCCCATTTACTTTCACAAACAGAACATATCTATGTAACATAATCTTTGAACTCCATTTTCCCCTACTTCAAAGTGACAGATTAATTTAAAATTTCGCAAACTTGTCAATTAGATTACAATGCAATAATTTCGTAAATTCGTATCATTAAGGTAACGATAGTCCGGTCAAATAAGGTAAAAAAGTATTGGTCATATAACAAAATTTCCTACAAAGCCGATTTTGCTGGAGACCGTGAATTTACCATTAGAAAAAAGTCCCCACTGAATCCACGTATGTTAAAAGAGTTTTATTCTAGATTAAAGATAAATATGTTGTGATTTTTAAAGTAAACGTTTTCATAATAAAAATAGATTAGACAAAAATTGTAGATCCTTAAATTATTTTCCAATAATTGTCCCTTATTCCCAGTGAACCAAACACTATGGATTATTTTTTGGATGAAATACGTGCTAATGTGGGAAAAGGGATTTATAACTTTTGACGGGTAGTGTAAATACTACTGTGACTGTCAACGAACTTCAGTGCGCTTCTAAACCGGACGTAGAAACCTTTAATATTACAACTTATAACACCGTTGCAACGGTTAATAGGAAGTTGTATAATACCAGAAACGTTTTTTCTCTCTCGTTTAACCACTAAATTTATATGTTACAGCAAGGAATCGGCGTAGAGATAGTAAGGATATTACCAGAAACGCATCCGCCCGTTTTGTCCAACATTTTCGCAGAAGCGGATTCTAAAGACGATGTGGTAAGTCGAGAACTACCGAATGTGTGTTTAATATTTGTCGCAAATATGTAAATTATAAAATAATACCAAATATTCACGTCCCGACATTTAAATTTCAATATACCAGAAAAACGATTTGACTACAATATAAATACATTAAAAATTTGGAAATGTCCATTTCATTAAAGCTCAAAACATCGATCTAGCACGAATGTCTAATATTCAAGAAAACCTGAAGAATAAAAGATTCTGGACCTAAATCAACAAGACTACGAAATAGAATCCTAAGAAGTATCAGTTCTTAACAACAACACCACCATCAAGAGCTTCCAACCGGCGATAGAAATCAGAAGATTTGAGTTAGCAAGAATTGACGATTGGAGCACCAAGACCAAATGAACTGACGTTTGAAATCCACATCGACTTTATAGAGAACAAGATAAAAAAACTCATTTGAATACTACACGCATCTACTGCCAAGAGAAATCCAAGGAAGCTCCAAGTTCAGCAGAACATCGATGTGTAAGACTAAATCCAAAAAGCTACGGATTCACTTTAACATCCAGATGATACTAAACCAGACAAGTACGAAAGGCATTTGAGGAAAACTGTTTGAGTTTGATCATAACCGGCAGTGCAGACATCGTTTGCTGTATCTAGAGGCTAATAAAAAAATATCCAATGAAAATATCTTAACAGAAAACAAAATGAGTATACTTTTTTAGTAATTCAATGGTAAAATTACTGCTTGATTAGCTAAGTGAAAAAAAAGTTTTGAATTGAAGTCATTGTCAAAATATAATTTACAAAAGGAAATAATTACCATTTGATAATGATTAAAATGACCACAAATACTGTTTTGAAACTCAACCACAAAATCTAATTTGCAATTAGTCGATTATCTATACAGGATGTGACGGGAAAATAACGAATCTACTCCGTTTTGTAAAGTTTCCTTAATTCTATTTCAAATTTATGTACTTACTATTTAATAGACGTATGAAACACACGGTATATTTCGTTAGCACTAATTAATTTATAAACTAATTGAAAACAAAACTAATAAATCGAGTTTTTTCTGTCCTGATTCTACCGAGGGTGTCTCATAAGTAATATCTGTTTTCATATGTGAAAATTCGTACGCCGATCAATATATCATATCAATTATTATATTATGACCATTTAAACAAAATTCAGTCGTAAGTTCAAAACTTTTGTTTAAGAAATTGATAAGGATCAATTTATTATTGACACATCTTTATATTTTTGAACACAATTTGCTTCTTGATATGGTTTTGTGAATGGTTCACCATCGGTAGGGTTTGTTTTATCATAGAATGCTTCGGACTTCCCCGAAAATTTCGTTCGGCGGAGGATTCGAACCTCCGATCTCCGTGTTGGAAATAAAGCACTACGACTACACCGTTTTGCCCCGTTTCTGGAATTATTTTGGTTGTATTCTGCGAGTACCAGTTTTTACAAAAATTTATACCTATATTTAACCTTAGTTTTATTGTCACTTTTTTATAAGACATCTTAATCCGCATTTTTGACAATTTTTTAATCCCGATTCTGGGGGACTAGTCTCCTATTCTATGAAAAGTACAATCGCTTTACTTAATTTTAATAATTTGATGTATGAAATAATAACAATAAACAATGTTTTCTATTTGTAAGAAAAATATTAGATCCTTATTTCGGTACAACCCTCGTATTTGATGAATTTCATATATAGTACAGTCATAGAAGCGTTTTTGCTCCGAATTTTTTTACTGTGAACCGATTTGCATGAAATTTTGGAATCAGGCTCATCTTGCCCTTAACTTCAAAAGTGGAAATGATATGAACTCCGCATCCACCCTGGGGGTGGTTGCTACCCCTTCTCGTTGGTGAATTGTTTTTTTCAAAACAACCTCGGATATCGATAGACGGCATAATTTTGCGAAAAAAAATTTCTATAAAGTTTTTAAAAAGACCCAAGTTATTGGTAATTGAAAATTTGGAGTTTTTTCAAGTTTTTTTGCAAATATCTCCAAAATTATGCAATTTAACGAAAATTTTATGATGAAAAAATTGTAGCAGGTAAAAAACTGAATAAATCGGTTGTTTATTAAGTGTTCTAAGTGCAATATTAAGCGAAATATTAAAGATCAAAGCCATTTTTTATTTTGTCTGAAATTTAATCGATTCAATGCCATCCAGCGGCGAACACATACATTTTATACATTCTAATAAAATAGAGCTTTGTGAGTTTAATGGATTTTAGCAGTTTAGCTGCTTTAGGACACACATTTTTTTAAAAAATCACGATTTTAAGAAAAAAAATTTTCGAATTTTTAATGAAACCACCTTCTTTTCATAATATCTCAAAAATGATGAAAGATACGTATAAAAACATACTGATAAAAAATGTAGGTCTTTTTCTGACAAAAAATTTGGTTTCTTCTTTTTTTATGTCACACAAAAATTGACTGAGATATGATTGTTTAAAGAGCGCGCGGCAGCGCAATCACAGTCTCTTTCGAGCCCTTTGACCCTTCACCGTTTTAAAATAAAAGGTTTTTCACTATATATTGTATTGAAAAAAGTTGTAGCTCTTTAAATTACCTTTAAAATGATGTTTATAAGTTGTGATAGCATCAAAATTCAAGGAGTTATGGTCCAAAAACTAATCGTATTTTTGTATTACTAATTCAATGTGGTACAATTTTAAACAACTTGTAAGTTTATATTTTATTCAATAAATGGTGATTTCTTAATCTATAATTAAATTATTTTTAAATATTTAATCATATATATTTACTGTTTCAATTTAGGGGTAGATCTAAGGGTTGAAAAACTTTTCGAGAATGTAGAATAACATTTAAATCCTTTTCATTTCATTATAAGAATTTTTTTCAAACAATGTTTTATCAAGGGGTTGTTTTTAAGGGTCGAAAGGGGGTTCATAATTCGATAATTAAGATAGAGAACATAAAATATTATTTACTCTATTTACTTAAATCTTTTTATGTCATACGAAAGTAATTTTTTCATTTTAGGTATTGTTTACAAGGGTTTTAAGGTTTTCTAGGGGTTGAAAATGATTTTATTATGAGGTAATTGTGTCAGAAAACACTTTATAATTTCACCCCTTAATATTAAACAAGTTTCCTAGTGATAAAATGGCTCAATGTCAATTTTGCCATTAAGGGGTGGTTTACACCTCTTAAAAATAATAGGCGGAGCTTAGATTATCACTTTTGAAGTTAAGACGATTTACGACCAACAATAATTGGGAACAATCTATGCCTGCGTCGAAATTTCGCTGGCGAACTGTCTTAAGAATAGTGTGTCTCAACATACCAACACATATTTAAATATCATCAAAACGGCAATCGATTTACCACACGTAATAAATTATTATTACTTCAATAGTCATTCGACTTTGGTCGGTAATACAATAAAAAATATGACCATGAACATCTAATAGTATGTAAAGAGAAGCCCATTATCATGATGAAATTATACAAAATTAACCTTTCCAACCTATTCAATTACAATTATATACTTTGTTATTCAAATCAAAAGATGGTATCATTGTTATATACAGATTGTCCTAATTGTCTAGTATCCAAATGGGAAAGTTGTTTTTTAATGGATACAAATTTAATATCTTCGAAATTATATCCAGAGTGAATCTAATTCCGCTAATATTCTTTTTTTCCTCTTCTTCTTTTTGAGGTACCGGAAGGAGATTCATTTTCTTTTTTTTTTCATCTTATACGTTCATTTCTCCTTTAACTGTTCACTTTCTTCTCGTCACATCATTATTCTCTTCTTCTCAAATAGCAATACATTTAATGATGAATATCTTTCATGCTAAATAAATATAAAATAAAGAAGTTTTCATTATTAAAACAAATTGTATATCGATATTAAAATGATCTATAAATTCATCAGATATTCAAATGATCTATAAATTCATCATGGTATTATTTAGATGAATACTAAAATAAGGTCGAAATTAATTTCTATATCAACCCTATATTAATTAAAATACACCTAAAATCATTAGAGAACCATCTAATTGTTCTAAAGATACATAGATGGTGACAAATATTGTGATAAAAGAATCAAGAATTATGGTGTTAATTTTTTTCTTTTCGTCACTATTTTATATTAGGTAATTAATTGAACAAAAATATCAAAATAAATATTATTTCATTGTAAACACACTGGAATGAAGTTTTTTGCAAAAACTGTCTTGGTTTCCGGTTGTCAAGCATTAAAGAAAGTAAATAAACATGCACCACAAAGTGTCCTAACTGTTCGGTGCTAGTAACTGAAAATGTATACATTATAAAAAATGTTTACATAACACTTGAAACATTGTATACAAATTTATTTCCCACGGTGAATGGAGACACATTAAATTATAATCCAAATGACCTATTTCGTTTTTTGTATATGATTCAATTTATAGACGTACTTTACTAGAGCCTTTCAAGTGTACATTTTGTATTTCCATTTGAGTTTATAAATAAAAACATATACATAACCTAATTATTTATTTCTCCAAAGTACTTGGAACGAAATAAGAAATTATTACTAATTTTCTCATAAATTTACATTTGAATTAACTAACAATCAAATCAGCTGATCGAATCTTCTTCTTTGTTCATTTATTTAAATCAAGTGGAAGATTAATAACCACATTATGACTAAATTTCGTTGGTGCTGAACATATTTCTATGCTTTTTATTTTTCTATGGTGAACTACAGGACAGTTGTTGATGTCGAAAAAAGAAGAGGATAAAGAAAAAAAGCGCGGGATATGTCGAAATAATAAAATTAACTAGTCGTTTGAAGAAATAATTGACTAAGATCGTATTATTTGTTTTGAATAACATTATCAAGTGAAAGAATCCAATCGAGCATTGGTGAAATCTCGAAAGTTAATAATAGCCTAGATGCAATAGCTTTGCATAATATGAGATCTGCATCGTATGTACTGTTTGTAAGAAATTACATACAATTCCTTGTTTTGTTGACTATTGAAATTGTCTTACTCTATTACGTCCTTTAAGTTCATTTTCAAATGTTCTATTGGTGCAGTAAATTTAGTGACAATAAATTGTATAATTTAAGCAACAAATTTGAACAAAACATTTTGATTTTCATGTTTTCATGTTTTCTAAGACAATTCCTGGCCTTCTTACTGAAAGCTTTTTTGATTCATATATTATAGTTTATATATCGATGCCAATAGATAAACTGCAAAATTTTTAATCGATCATATATTTTTTTCATATTTGTCTATATATAACGTTTGTCGTCGTGAAGTTTTTTAACGTTTCGACTCAATAACGGCTTTCATTGAAATATTTTCAAATGTTTGGTATTCATAATCTCATTTCTGATAAACCATTTTCATTTATACGTTACCTAATCACATCCATTCTCAAATAAACTTATTTTTCTATGTAAAAAATTACTATAATGATTGTCTCGATATCCTGTAAATTTTCATGTCATTTATTTTAATGTTTTCACTCTTTTTTTCTACATGTTAAAAACATAATATATTTGTCTCTTATTTCAGACAATAACCTGCGATTGCGAATGCACCCCTGCTTTGCAACTGAAGAGCTTCAGACAGAAAGGCGAAAAAAACGAAACGTCGCATTACCGCGTCAACGTCAACCGTTTTAGAGCAAGACTAAATATTTTCTGCGTTTCAGAGAAACTACGTGCTAACGTTAAATGTGACGGATGGCCTGAGATCAAAATCGCACTCGCTCCTGTAGGAAATATTAAAAATAATCTAGACGAATCGCAATTACAGGAAGTAATCATGTAAATAACTGATTTAATTACATACATAGTTTATTCCAACCAATCAACATCTTAGATCCATTTATTTTACATATTAACCTAAGTTAAATATTTCAATTTGGCTCCTTCATCAGTTTGACTATCAAACGGTGTTGATGAAGAAGACAAACAAGTCAATACTTCCGTATTAGATTTGGTACCTCAACAGCAACAAATTTCTCTAATTTCAAATAAGTAAATAATAAATTTAAAAGAATAATAAAATAAGACACTAGATATGAATTTTTAGTCGACCAACTACAAATCTCATTGTAGTGGAAAGCAATTTACATCATCCAGTAACCTCAAACATTACATAGAGTTTTTGAAATTAATTCTTTGGTTGGTGATAAAATAAATTTTCTCCTTACCTACGATTGGTATGTAATGAGTGTAATAATTTCAGAGAAATTCTAACTGATGCTCTGAGGAATACCGAAGTAGATTTGAACCTTTCTCAGTATCCCACTTGTCCGAGATTGGTGAGACATGTTGCTTTACCAGGACAAATTTTACCTGTTCATTATGACAGTATGGGCACAGTAAGTAAATTCATTTATTTCAGAAACCTTCGAACTCTTATAATACCAGAACACCCATCAAATATCTCGTATTTTATGTCAGGACACTGTAATTCAAAAAGGACAAATATTTCCAATGTGAATATTTTTTTCTCTCTATGAAAGTTCCTCTTACAGATCTTCAGGCCGTTGCCTTTTTTGATCTTATTCCTTGGGGGTTGCAAGACTAGTTTTGATGTTATTTGATCTCATCTGAACAGTTTAACAACCCTCATTCGGGCTTGAGACCTGAACTGAAGACAACGTCAAAGAGCGTCGCTATTTGGTTCTGGTGCCGCTCTTTGACGCTGTCTTCCGTTCGGGTCTCAAGCCCGAATGAGGGTTGTTGAACTACTCTGATGAGATGTAATAACGTCGAAACTAATCAGTATTTACAACTTCTCATTGCAATCGCGAGCCATTGGGGATGTTAATATCGATAAAAATGTCGATTGACATCACGCTCTTCAGAGGAGTTACAAAGGGAGGCACGGGGAGTCATAACCCTTCCAAACTGTCTTACTTTCAAGAAGAATTTGTATTAAAATGTCGAAAAAGTTTATTTAATAAATGATTCATTTAAATAATATGTTATATTGTCTTTTTCTTCATATGGATTTACAGGTTTTCAGTAAGGAAAATTTACCTATAGAAAGGTCTGATCATAATTTTATTTTTTCATTCTTTTTTCTTAATTCGTGAGCCCCTTCCAAACTAAGAAGCTGAAACCGTGCCGGACAGTGAATTAATTTTGTGTATCGAAGAAAAATTAATGACAACAATGAACTAATTTCCATTTTTATAAAAACGTGTGTCATATTCGATAATTTTTTTTATATGTTTAGGGAAACATTAGCCCAAGTTACACTTCAACCCCCAATCACTTAGCTGCAGGTGCGCGACAAATTCCAGGTGAAAAACGACTTTTAGTGAAAGTGGTACGAGCGGCTCAATTGGGTGCCACACAAGGCTGTGCTGAACCTTATTGTGTGGTGGAAATGGACGAACCGCCACAAAAAAATCAAACTGCTGTGGCCAAAAATACCGATTCGCCACAATGGGATGAACACTTTCTGTTGTAAGTACAAATAAACATCTTTTAAAACTCCTCTCGTATTTTTCTATTATTAGAAAATTTTAATATTTAAATCATTATGTTTAAAACATTCTTTATATTGGAAATAAAACTTTTTTTATATGTAATGAAATACGTTACCCTGAAAATAATGATAACGACGCCAGTGGAATTTTATCACAATCATTAAACTCTGCTGAGATTGATATTTTCGTAAAATAAAATAAACGAAATTCAACTGAAAGATGACAGTTCAATATTTACTTCTTTTATTATTGTTGGTCTTTTTACTTTGAAGCATACAGCTAATATACAAAGGATTTTTAACATAGCAGCCACTAAATAAAATCTAAATATCCCAAGTGTAAACGAAATAATCGTGCGTGTATCACGAAAAAATACATGCTTAACGTTGGTATCAGTTTTCGGTGTTGTCAGATTTATTGTCAACAGAACTACTTGTTTTTGTCTTTGTTTTTTTATTTACATTTTATAAGTAATTATTATTCTATTACACCTAATAATTAATTATTCTTTTATAGGTAATTCATTATTACTGTTTTCATAATTATCACTTCTATTTCTTATTGGTAGCCTTGGAATATAATTATATTCAATTTAAATTTTGTATCAATAACTATTATAGGAAAAAACGAGGAAAGAATATAAAACATCTGTCATATTATTTGTTTACAAATAAAAATGTTAACCTTTTAATAAACATTTATAACATATAAATATATTGTATTGAAGTTCTGCAGTTCATTTTTTAGAATTTCTATTATTGTTACAGTGATTTATCCCCCAGTACAGCGGAGCTACTTTTCGAAATATACGATCACGCGGTGAAACCCAACAGATTCTTAGGTTTAGGGATAGTAGGAGTAGAAGAACTTTTGGTAAATCCATCTCAAAGACAGATCATATCTTTACAGAGTAGACCGTACGAGAGCGATCCAGTGTCAGGAACTTTAACTGTAGAGGTAAATTGAAAATTAATCCTACCAAAAATTGAAAATTTTTGTGTATATTTGTTCGCAGTTTTTATTCATAGAAGGTGCTGATATACCGAATATAAGTGGTGGACAACCTTATAAAATTAAAGAGACGATAAGGACGCCTTCTCCTACGACGAATAAGATTAGTCTTATAGGTAGTACTACTTCAACGTTCCAAAATGGTGAGTGGAAAATTAATTTTATAATAATAGTAATTTTAAATTTTTTTTCTTTTCTTTATAGCTAATACCACTTGAGTATTATTATTCGTTACCTTATGTTTTACTTATTTAATTCTGAAGCTTTTCTACCTCTTTGGGCGTAAAAATGCTTCAATTAAGTTATTAAGTTTCCTTTCTTTCCTATCCTGTGTCTTATATTTTATTTCTTGCCATCTTAATTACTTCTGTCCAGCTTCTCCTCGGTCTTCTCTGTTTTTGCAGATTAATTCTTCATGTATCCTCAATATTAATCGTTCTTCTCATATCATGACCAAACCATGTTAATTGTCCTTCATCTATTTTGTTTTGAATACAAATTATCTCTTATACTGTTATTCCTTCTTTCCTGTTAGTATTCAAAGATTGTTCTCACTTAGATTGATAGATTCAGTAGAAGTTCCCTGGTTATGGTTTCCCAGAAGAGTTTTTGTCTGTCTAAGCCTTTGTCGGTTGTGCCAACAATTGGTTTTGCTCATATCTCCTTTCTTATCCCAATTCTTTTTCTATTGTTCTGTAGCTGATATCATAGAAGGGTTCAGGTCCCATGAAGGGTTAAGAATATTAGCACCCCGATAACTGTAATTTATTAGTTTTTACTTGGTTTTTCAGATTCCATTACCAATGGTAATCATTCCCCCCAAACGGGATACAGAGACTTAGATAGAAGTAAGATTAATACGAATACCTTGGTCATTCATAGCATGCAAAGGGTACGTTATTTGATTTAATTCTAATAATTAATTGAAATAATTGAGGTTGTCATAATTAAAATTAACACAGTTTTTTATGTTTCGTTTGGAATCTATCAATATAAAGAGAAATTAAATTAGAAAAAAATGATTAAATTTATGTTGGTACCAATTGTTTATTTAGTTTGTAGTGGTTTATATTTTTGTTTGTTTGTAGTGTATATATTTATATATAAATATAAATGAGACTATTGCACATATGTCAGGGGAACATTACCAACTTTCCATCTTATGTGGTTCATGTAACCTTCTTGATGATTTGCAAATTTTCTTGTTGGTGTTCATTCAAATTACTACATATTTTGGAAGATATCCAGCTTCTCAGAAAAAAGTTTTGTTAGTTGAAGCCAAAAACTAGTCATTTTTGGCTTAATAATCAACCCAATGTCATTCAGATCAATTACATGATTGGAAGTCTTTGGGAAAACTAACTTTTAATCTTATGTGGTCCATGTAACCTTCTTGATGGTTTACAAATTTTCTTGTTGGTGTTTTAATTATAGTTCTACATATTTTGGAAGACTTCCAGCTTTGTAATATAGTTAATTGGAACCAACTTATCTGGATGTCTCAATGTCAAGAGAATAAAAGTACAATTAGATTATTATTATTGTTAATATTAAAATTGGGACCAACATATAACCATAATCGAATCAATCAGGCAACTTAATAAACGATTAAGTTCACAAAGTATTCTTTAAAAAGATATAATGATTACTAACCTATAAATTTGTTCTAATTTTAGCAACCTTCCCAAAGGCTAGTGAAGGTAAGAGTACATACAAATAATTACTTGTGTGTTTTTAACGTCTAACTGTAAAACTGGATGGGATTTTTCCAATTTGAAAAGCTTCAAAAAGTTTTAAAAACAAAAACTGTAATATGTTTTCAAAAAATCTCAATCGAAGAAAATTATTCGAAATATCCCAAATCCAGTTTTGTGGCTATTTTTTTTTTGACTGGTGTGTGCATTTTTTCTTTTTTCAATTAACGCAAGGTTGAATTAAATAACGGTGCTTGGAAAGAAATTGAAACTATCGAAGTGAATCCGGAAGATAAAGAAATAATTGCGGTAGAAGAGAATCAAGAAACTAATGGAAAGTTGCCTACTGAAAGAAATGGTACAACTAATGGTGAAAGTAAGGATGTGATGAGTGATAGTGCAGCATCTAAGGTTTGGCTTTTTTTTCTATTTTCTTTTTACTAACCTTTCCAATATTTCTTAGCAATGACAATGGTTAATGAAAGACAAAAATGATTTGATATTCGATACCGACTGTATTTAAACTTTGCTTGTATAAATTAAAATGCACAGTCACTTATATTTCAGTTACCTATAAAAATATTGATTCATTTTTAGATAAAAGAGAGAAAATATTAAAAGTATTATTTGGTTAGGTTATGTTTATGGTATATTTTATTCAAATGGTTTTTTCTTTCCCTTTTTTTCTCTTCGATTATTTTTTAATGGTTTTTTCAGTTTTAATACCCTACCAATCCAGATTTTTTTGCTTCTTTTTCTTTTATTATTAATTCTTGTTTTTTTTGTTAATTTTCTAATGTCTTCATTCTATTCTTGTTCCAATATTCTTCTCAAGTGTTTGTTGCACATAATTGTGCTTCAAATTTTTTGGTAATTACTGAATTTTTTCAGACAAATGGGATATTTTGTTTTTATTTTTCGAAAATAAAGATCAGTGATGGGAATCAATAGAGATACATGTCTTTCGTGTGTATAACAAGGGTTTGTCTACCTACTTTTCGTCTCCTATCCCTTTCTTTTCCTCTCTACTATTTTCTTAGTCTCCTCAATTTATTTCAATGCCAATTCGTTTTTTTTTAATTTTTTTCTACTAATCTGTTTGCATTTTCCACTTTTTTTCCCTTTTTCCTTCCTTTGTGTTCCTCCCTTCTTTCTTAGTCTTTGATTTCAATGTTAATTCCAGTTTTTTTTATTATTAATTCTTGTTACTTTTCTTATCTGTTTGCATTTTATTCTTTCCCACTTAGTTTTATTCTCTGTTCTTCTCAAGTGCTATTTTGTATGTTACACAAATAATGATTAAAGGTGGAAATCAATTTATATAGATGTCTATCACGTGTCTAATGAAGGTTCAACTCCTTGTACCCATTTCTTTAATTTTTTGTTCCCTTTTCCTTCCTTTATCTTCTCCCCTTCTTTCTTAGTCTCCTCAATTGATTTTAATGTTAATTCCAGTATTTTAGTCAATATTATATCTGTCTTCATTCCATACAGATTTAGAAGTTATTTTATTTTCTCTATTATTAATTCTTGTTACTTTACTTCTCTTATATGTCCTTTCCCATTTAGTTTTATCACCTATTCTTCTCAGGTGTTCTTCTGCATGTAATTTTGATTCTATTTTACAAAATAATGTTGGGAATCGATACATATAGATGTTAAAACAGGATTCAAGTCCTTCTTGTACCAACTTCTACTATTTTTTGTTCCCTATTCTTTCATTCGTTCTATCAATTTCTTTTCTAGTGTCCTCTTTTGCTTCGTAATCTATTCGTTTCCATACTGTACCCATTCAACTATTTTTTGTTCTATTATTAATTCTATTTGTATTTTATCCTATCCGGTTTAGCTCAATTCTTTTTGCATCTATTTATGTCTCAATTTCTGCTGGATATACTATAGATGGTACTATATCATATTATTTTTTCCACATCCTTATCTATATTTTTGAGGTATCTGAAACTTTGTTCTTTTTATTTTTTAAAATTGTCTAATTTATATGGTGCAAAGCCTTTTTGTCGAAAATACTGAATTAAGTGACTCTGTGTATACAACACACTCGGATAATTTAACAAGATATTTTATACTTATTCAATATTATTTTTTTAGCCTGGAGAATATAGTTATACCGGTCCGTCCCCAGTACAAAATGAATCACAATCGTTCGAATATAGAGGTAGACCTAGAAAACGTAGAGACTTTTTTGGAACTATCAAAAGGCGATTGGGTAAATCCATGAACAGATCGAAATCAGCTGGTCCTGAAAACGATATCGGTCGAGATGATTCATTGAACCGATCAGTTTCAGCTGACAGAGGACGACACGACGAAAGTAAGTACCTACACAATATATCAGTGAAATTTTTTTTAGGCGACTGTCTTGTGGTAGAAAGTTTCTCTGCGAATTTTTCTTACACATCTTCAGTCCATAGTCTTCTTCTTTGTAGTAGGGGGATCGAACAGTGTTGATTAGTCGGTCATACTATGGAACGAGGTGCAGCATTCGCAAAATTTAAATCCAAATGACCCAATTAGTGAAATGAAAAAAAAATGTCACTTATTAAGGTTCTAGTATGGAACTATAACAAATGAATCTAATCAGCATTATGAAGATAAGCAAATTTGCTCAATTTTTGAGGTTTTAATTGTTAAACACTATCATAGACAAATTATATTATTAAATAATAATTTCAACTATATTTGTTTTTAGCTATATCTCTATTCATATTCTTTCTAAATCTTCTCTGCATGCTTCTATCCACTTTTTCCATGGACGTCCTCTTTTCCTTTTCGCTTCTTTTTCCCTTAATAAGAATTGTAGTGTATCTTCGGGTTAACCAATGACGGTTGACCATATTCTTTGCAATAAAACTCATTTTTTACTTAATCAACCGAAATTTAAATTCTTAATATTTAACCAATAATTGTCTAATCGTGTTAATTGGTTAACACTTACAAAATGGTTGTTTCTTTGTCTGGGTTATTCTAGAATGCCAGTTTTCTATTCCTATTTTTTCTAGGTCTTCTCTATATGCTTCTATCCACTTTTCCTCATTTCCTTTTTGCTATTTCTCCCCTTAGTAAAGATCTGATTATTCATTCTCTGATAATTTTAGCTTTGACTACTTAACCAATCTCATTTTGACCATAAAGTGTTTTGATCTCCGAGCACGTTCTTCTCCTCTACTCGTTTTGCTCCTCCACTCCTCCGAAAATCCTTTCTCTCCCATATGTTTATTTTATTTTCTTCTTTTTTATTCATGATCCAACACTTGCTACCATACAGTATCGTAGGCTGTCCAACTGTTCTATAGGGCGGTTCTTGAAATATCTTTTGATGTTGATAGTCCTCCTAGGGCTCCAAACGTTTTGTTCTCTCTCACCCCTAACCTAACCTAACATAACCTAACCAAACGTTTTGTTCCCTCTCGCCAGTCTTGTTAGGTATATCACTAAATGATCATTTTTTTGTGATCTCTTTGATAGTTTTAGGAATAATTTCTTCGGTATCGTCTCAATATGTTATTGTTTAATTTACTAGGTTATCGTCTCAATGTACCTGGTCAACGTTCGATGGACGAAACTTCTAGAAGGTCCAGCCTTTCGGAAGCATCGGGTATGAGTAGTGCTTCGACTAGAACGTATATAAACGAAGCCAGTACTTTGGTGCTAGAAACTATAGAAAACGGTATCAAGAAACATTATTTAGTACCGTTGTCATTAGCTCAAAAATCAAAATGGCGGAAAAAAGGCACTAAACTTCATATTTATAATGATCATACGTTTGTTGCCAAACATCTACAAGGGTATGGTTAACAAAATATTTTGATTAAATAAATTAATTATTTATTTAATTCCAGCGGTACGGTATGTCAAGTGTGCGGTAAAAATATCGCTAGAAGGTTCGGTAAACAGGGCTATGAATGTAGGGATTGTTTGATCAAATGTCACAAGCACTGCCACGTAAAAGTGAATGATAGTTGTCCAACGTCGACCATTCACAGTGTAGAACTGTAAGTATTCATAAATATTTCCAATAAAAAATCGTTAAATTAATTTTTAAATTCTTTCTATGGGTCTATGCTACCGGTGTTGAGCGACTAACTGGTAAGATTTATATGTGTGTGGTTTTTTTTTGATACTATTACTTGTGCTTTTTAATTTTTTTTTACAGTACAGAAATGGTAGATCTAATGATAGATAATTGTTATTTGATGTGTGTACAAAATATTGTGTTGATATTTTAAATTTTAAATTGAAGAATCACTATTCAATTCATCTTCTCTAGAACCCGTGTGTTCTTTCTAGTGTGAGAGTATTGTTTTCCCCTGTTTTTTCCCTTCCTGTACTAATTGTTGTAACAATGTTTTCCTTTTCTCCCGTATGAACTCATTACATATAATCTTTATAGATCTTAAAAGCGCTTTCGACTCAATAAATAGATAGATTTAGAAACACTGAAGGTACCTAGAAAATTGAAGATATCGATAGAGGTTGTATTACAAAACACGAAAGCCGAAGAAAGATATCTAGGAATACTAACAGAAGAAATAAAAATAAACAAAGACGACTGGATCTCTCCAATCCTGTTTAATATTATTTTAGAAAATGTAATGAGAAAAGTAAAATTAAATAATAAAAAATATTATAATGAATCGAATACAAAGTGTAGCAAACTGGAAACAGAAACAAGAGAATTCGGTTTAGGAATAAACCAAGGAAAACTGAATACATGAAGATAGTAAGTCAAGATGAGAGAGGAATGGACCGTCTAAGGACAAAGAAGCTGTTACTTAACCATAGGACACCCTTCTAAAGAAAGAATAAGAGAAATAGTACAAAAAGGATATCGAACATTTGGAAAGAATGAAAAGTTATTTAAAAGCAAGAAAATTAGAAAAAGAACAAAATAAAAATATCTTAAACATTTATTTCTTTAATATCTTATTTCTTAGACCTTTTGATATGTTTGTGCTTCTAAATGTTCTTGATTTTAAATCTTTTCTGATTTAAAATTAGTTTCTCTTATAATTTTTTAAAGATAGTTAAAAATTTGACGTTTCGACTTCTTTTAGTCAAAATATTTTGATAAAAACATGGAAACAACTGTCAAATAAAAAGGAAGAAGAAGATAATCGATATAAAAATACTGAGAACCAAATATTATATTAGATGGATAGGGAATATTGAAGAAAAATAGAAGAATAATTGGGAGGAGAAATTATTAAAAAGTATATAAAAGCTCATATACTCAAGACATATCATGAGAAACCTACAGAAAGAGTGAGGAGGATAACCTCTACGTCCTAGAGGCAGACCAAAAAATACCTGGAGAAACCAAATTGAAGAAGACAACAGAATATTGGAAATTGTAGACTCGAAAGCAAAAATCAGAAGAGGACGGAGAAAGTTGACAAACGAAGCCAGGACCAAGAAAAAAACTGTAACAACAAGAATAAGGAGAGTAATCAACCCCATTAAAGGGATTTGTAGAGGCTTAAAGCGTTAGCCAGAGTCCCAGAGATTGAGCGGTATAATAATGAATGATGATGAAGCAAGGGATTGAACGGTATAATGATTAATGATGATGATCCAAGAGATTGAATGGTATAATGATGAATGATGGTGATGTTTCACTTGAGATTTTAGAACTTTTATTGATTAAAAATATAATTATTTTCTACTTTTTTGCTTCCATTTTAAATGTTTTTTATCATAACAAGTTATTTCATTTAAAACGACCGTTGAGCATGTCTACTAACAAAAATTGGTTGATTTTAATACATACATACTTTGTTTTGGCTTTTTTCCAAAATTCAATTTAAATGTTAAAACAGCTACTTTAATTATCAACTTTTATAAAAGTATCCAAATATAAAAAAAACTTATTTATTGTTATATACCATATTTTATTTTAATCATTTTAAAATATTTTTAACCTACTTGTACTTTAGAGAAGTAAATAAATTTCATAAAGAATAATTTAATTGACAATTTCATAAAAGTCTACTAAATTGAAAATATAATCAAAAATTATGTGATGTATTAAAACTATATTCAAAAACGTTTTTATGGTTCCAAAAAATATGTTTTTTTTTGTTAAATGAAACGACAAAAGGTTTTGTTCAATTCTAAATTTATTTCAAATTTAACACGATGACTGCCGTATGTATTAGAACTTATTAACCTACCAATGTATGAAAATATTGAACCATCTATAAATGGCAGATAATAATAATATCAAGATCCTCTCTTTGATATACAGAGTATTAATGTTTTTACAGCTCTTACATCACAAATCCATTGACGGACAAGAATTTCTCCTTTTTTTAAAATCTTATCACCACGGTTACCATCTACTGTTTTTTATGGTTAGTTTTAAAATTTACACGATTACAGGAAAATCTATTTTCTTTTTTACAAACTGGATAATTTACATAATAACAATATGTATATGTAGTCAATGTGAACCGTCTGGTTCGATTTAAATTCATTCATATTTCGAAATATTGTTCTGGTAAGTTGGAATTATCAGTTGAACATACCATAAAACGAACAACTACACTGTACCACATTACGGTATTCGATAAGTTATAGTCTTAAGAAACGGATTTTGATTCTGATGATGATAACTTGGCCATCGAAACTTACCACAATATAATTGTGTGTTAGTGTAGTAAATAAATGTTTTAACAATATATTTTCCTGTAATCCCTTAAAACATAAGCACAATAGCTTTATAATGTTCAAAATCTGTGTTAATTTTCTCGTTTTGTTTTTTTTAATATTGATATTATTTTGTATGCTTGTTTTTCATTAGATATGATATAATTTTGACAAATTTTATCAGATTAATTTATTTGTATATAAATTTGTTGTCTGTTTTTTTTATATTTCGGGCGATGTATCATCGACTAATTCACCAATCAAAAAAAAATTAAAATCTCCTTATATCGAAATGTTATTGATGTTTTTTCGAAAATAAGAGGCTTAAGTGGTTTTGATTTAAGCATTAATGTAAACTGAGTATTTACCGCCACCTATCAAAAAATTTTGAAACCTTAAACATAGAAAAATTGAAAACTTTTGAAATTATATCTCTTACGTTCTCAATTTATTCAAATACCTTACACTACACTAATTTATAATGACTCACTTATCACTATCACTTAACTAACTTGAATAATTTATTTACATTCTTCGGTTACTCTTCTATTTAATACAGTTCTCTATACTATTTATTATAAATTATACTAACTGCGCTAGACAAACTTCTTATATATCCCAAAAGACATTCTCGAAAGTTCTAAAAAATAAAGAAACAAAACAAATAATAATTAGACATTCCTAGAAAATAGTTCAAATAAACATATATAAACCGCCTGTTATAATAAAAACTTGTACAAAAACAAACATTGCCTCCGTCGAATTTTAAAATTCCACTAAATCCAAACAGGACCGGCGTCATGGCGGAGAGGAGTGCAAAACAATTATCGATTGATAAAATTTCAGTGACTTTCAATCTGCTTCCAATAGAATTAGATCCAATAATTTCGTATAAATTGATATTGGTTTAGAAAATTTCTGACTATTCTAAAAACATTTTAAAAATAATACCAAACAAATTATTAATTGTCTATGATGGTACATTGCCTGCTTTTATAAATCTCGTGTCTTATTGGAAGACATTCAGTTATAAAAACATTAACTTTACGTGTTGAAAAATTTATATCTATATATATACGAGGGATGTTCGTCAAATATGTTTCATTTTTAAATAAAAAACAACCCGTACAGACACTATCTGTATAGATTGTGTGCTTCACTATCACTATAGAATCGCTTATATGTACCCTTCAAAGTTATCTCACTACTGATGAGAAACATTAATCATGTAGTTAAGTGATACCAAGTGTCCATTAACGTATCGTCCCGGATTACCTAATTTTTGTCTTATATCAATGTGACTGCGAAGAAAATAAATTTACTTACCTTACTTGAAGTTACTATTGTACTCGTTAATATTTATTGTATAGTGACCGCTCTTAATGGGAACCAACGTCATAGTTAAGCGATCCAAATATCCCTTAGACACTTGAAGTTCCATTGACGTATCAAATTACTTATTTTTATTTTATATTCAATAAGATTTATCGTATACCGATCGCTTCTAATGGGAAACAACGTCATAGTTAAGTGATTCCAAATGTCCCTCGGACACTTAATAGTTTTGACATCCAACTCACAACAAATCCAAAAATTAAGGAATTATATACATTTTGGTCCTAAGAATTCATACCTTGCCAAATATAAATTGAAAAACTCCTAATTTCGGTAAAATAACCTTCAAGTTATCTGCCTCTTTTATTTTCTATTTCCATTTCTTTAGCTTTCAAGTGACCCTTATTGGAAATTTAAAGATATGTCAATGTGATTTATTTTTTTTATCATTTCAAACCAGTGAAACGACGTGCATCTAATCAATGCCGAATTATATTGTTCTACGGTACTGTTACTAGGATAATTGAACTTAATTTACGAATAAATCTCGTATAATAAATTATATTACGAAAGTATATGAATGTTTTTTTTATTTTTGGTAAATTACAAGTGCCTTTTTTTAAATTGCTTATGTCAATAATAGAACGTCATGTGATTATTCTAGTAATTATGTTAACATAAAATATTCAAAAATTTATTTCGCTTGTTCATGTTGAAAACAGTTGAATCATTATAAATCGATCTAGTGTAATCACACAAAAGCTACAATTTTTAATGAAAAAAAAATTATTTAAACAACTTTTGTTAAATTTTAAACAAAAATAAATCGAATACTTTTACGAATTCAGTTTTATTTCCATATCCTCGCTCATTTCGTCTCGCTACTCTTCAATCTCCGATCCTTAACATTGAGAAGACATGACCCCGAAACTCTAATAGAAATAAATTAATCTTCCAATTGATAACGTATTTAGTTCTTTTTTCATAAATGCACCGTTACCTAATTCATACAGCGGCCTTACTGAAATGTTTAAACTACCTAAAAATTTTTTAAATTTCAATAATTCTTTGGGTTTACTACAATAACCTGGACGAAGTGGAACGGGAAAGATCGTGGTCATGAGTATAGTGCTTAGTGCAATGCATTAATAGTAGTAAGTACTTAAGACGCTTATTGTCCAACTGACTCTTTTTGTTCATATTGACATCTTTGATTGAAAGACTGGAGTACCATTCTTCGACTTGTTTCGTTCTTGTAGGATCCCTTCAAGAAACATTGATTTCGATAGGGGGTCGGGTCGTTTGAAGTGGTTGGTTTTCCTTCGAAATTTATTTTTTATTCCAGATCATTAATTTATATTAGTTATGTTTATAGATAAAATGAAACAATGTGTATAATGAACATAAATTTCATTTTTTTAAAGCAATAATAATAAACATGAGCAGTACATAAAATAATTTCAGGTCGCTAACGAAAACAGTTTAAAAATATGAACATACTATAGTTTTTCGTTTATAATATGACAGTTGCATTTTCAATTTTAGTCGTAACAAGCTTTAAGAGAATATATAGCAAAAACCTAAATGGACATTTAAAAACATCATCTGCACACTTATTAATCTCAAGATTATAAAATCACATTTTTTTACATAGTTTTAAACATTAACAAATTTTTATTATATATATTTATTTGCAAAAATTTAAAAAAAACACACACATTTTCTCATTCCCAGTGGGCATATTTGTTCTAAAACACAAAATATAGAACAAGTACAAGATACAAAAAAAATGATATATAAATGATCACATTGGTTACACAAAGTTACAAATAAATTACATTTTGAAAAAAAAAAAACAATAGAAATGACACAATTTTAAAATATAGTGCGTATAGATGCAGAATTGTGCTTCAGTTGAAGTTATTTTAATGAAAAAATAAATACACCAAAATAGAAAATTGAATAGTGACACTTAACACGTTGACAGCCACGTTTCCTTTCAGTAAGCATTTTTATATTTTAGTCATGAAAATTGCCTTGGTAGTTAACATATTAAATCTTGGAAAAATAATTTCTCATCTTTCCAACTAAATGTAAGATTGAAATAGTTTATATATTATTATAATTACTATTAGATGATAGTCGTAGATAAAATCTTTCATCTCAAGTTGAAACAAAAATTATCATCCAAAAGAACAAAAATAATCATTTAATAACATTAATGATATAGTAAACACGGGAAAGGGGTGTGAGGTATCTAATATAATTAAAAACCAGAAGAGTATTCAGAGATTGGCAAATTGGAGTTATATCACCAATATTTAAAAAGGGGGGCAGTCAAGAATAACTACATAGTAACATATTTGCCAGAATTATAAAAAAACATTAGAAACAACTATAGAAGAAACAGAAGTATAAAAGACACGAAGAAAGCAGGAAGTTACATTTGGGTTTCAACGATCTTGAAAAAGCCTTCAATACAATAAATAGAGAAGATATTACAACAGAAAGGAATAAATCAAAACTTAATTAAAAGCATTACTAGCAACAACAAAAATTATGTCAGAATAACATGAAAAATTAAGAATATTTGAAACCAATAATGTGGTAAAAGAAAAATTTGCATATTGAGTCAATTGCTTGACATAATAGTCTTCAATGAAGGTACAAAAGAAATTTGGAAAGCTATAAAGTAGAACACTAGAAATAATGATGAAGTGACATTAACAAAAATATGTTACGCTGATGACATGGTTATATTTGCAGAAGACAAAGATATTCCAAATATAACACTCAAAAAATACAGTATGAACACATAAATAAAACCAAGACTATGATCATTATCACAGAAATTAAGTCTAAATAGGAAATAAATAAATAAAACACCTCAAATACCTCAGCTCAATGATATAAGGAAATGAAAAACTAGAGAAAGAAAAAACAAAAACCATTTAACGAGATAAGAACATATTTTCCAGGGAAAAATGGAATAAGGATGAAAATTATAAAAGAGTAGGCTCTGAAACAGGGACACAGGACAAAGAAACAAACAACTAAAATGAAATTGATGAAGAAATGAAAATAGATGAGTAAAGAAAGAATTAAAAGAAGAAGACTAGAAGCCAGAATGGTAAGAACGAGAAACCAGGATGAACGAAATCAATAAAGAGACTGATAACTGAGGGAAGAAACTGAAAGAGTTTTGGAATAAAGGCTCAAAGAAAAGAGAAAGTCTTACACCTCTAGAATTAAATAGAGATAAAGATTAAGTAAGAAATTATGTGAAATGAAAAGTTTTGAAGTGGTAAAAAGGGTTGGCTCTTAAGAAAATGGCATTTTTTTAAAAATTTTTCAAATTAAAGGAAAACATAAATTTTGACAGGACAATTAATTTAATAAATTATTTGATTACATGAATAACGTGATGATATGCATAATATAAACACTAAAACTAAATATAAACAAAGCATGTGCATAGGTAATTACTCAGTTGCTGGAAAAAACTTTCTATTAACCAGTTTTTTTTAACACAGATACATACGGATGAACATTATTTTTCTTGTTAGTTTTTATAGGTTAGGAAACTACAAGTAAATATCACAGTAAACAATGCTTGTTTTAACCGTTTCGCCAAAAACTCCTAAAGACGAAAAAGAGTATTTTTGAGATCACTATAAAAATTAAGGAAACAAAAGGACGGTGACAAATATTTAAAACTCTCTTAATTAATTAAAAGTCTATTTCAAGAAAAAAATACTTTTTTCGTATCACAGGAAGTTGTGGTTATAATGAAATATAATATGGATTTTTGTGATACAAAATATATATAATATTAAACGGTTAAAAATTTTCAAAACGATTTATCACACCTTAAGATTACCTATGCACATCATTTTTAACTAACACATCACTAATCTAGTCATGGTGAAATTGGTTTTAATGTTGAATTCGTTCCCACAAAGTATGCCTCAAACTAGCCCTTGCCGGACTTAATTCGCAAGGACTCGGCGTTGGTGGACTAAATCCCTCGTCGGCAGACAAAGTTAAATCTTCTTCTTCTTCCGAACTAATCAATTGTTCAAGAGCAGCTGTACCGTGAAAGCTCTAAAAAAATACCAGAAACCCAAAGTTGGATAAATTCAAATATACAGACTTAATCATGAATCATGAGGGACTTTTCATAGTTTTACCATAAGTAGAGTTCCCTCAGGAAGGATATTATGAGACTATTAAAAAGGGTGGGGTGCGATTAGCGCACGTGCATCAAGCGCACACTACCTGTCTCGAATCAGACAGTGATACAGTTTTTATACCTGCAAATGAGCGCTCGATGCACGCATTTACTAAAAATCCCTCTTCTTTATGAATTTACAGGGTGATTTGTAAAATTGACCATAAATTTCAAGCGCTCATTTGATTTATTACTAGACTTACTTAATTAGTATAAAGCTGCTTGTACACATAACCTTAAAAATATTTACACGTTATCCCAATACTCATAATTGATTAAAAACAGTTATGGAATTTGTGAAAGTTTCATTTTATAGTCTAGTTTTATGTAGGAGAGAGAGTAATAAAACTAGATTTCCAACTCAAAATTTATTTCATATAATTTTAATGAATGTACTTGAACTAATACAAGTTTTCGTTCTATTATTGGTCTTTTTAGCCAAAACTGTACACAAAAAAAATTTAGAGGCCAATATAAGATTACATAGCCGTATCATAAGATCTACAATTACCTATTTACCAATAAAGGTTAGAAATTTTATTTTATTTTAATTCCAAGAATTTTGGCAAGATGAAAGTGTTACAAATTGAAGATAGGTTTTTTGAACTAATTTATCCACTGGTTTAAATCCACCAACAGGAAAGACGCCCAGACTGATCCCGATTGAACTAGTATGGGCACAGATAAGGGAAAAAGTTTCAAAAACATATAATTCTTTTGAAATAAGTGACGTTGAACGTCCTATTTAAAATTATTCAAAAAACTTGTAACAACGAATGTAATCCAAACAGAGATACAACTTCTTGTAAATTGACTCACCTCCTAATGGGAATCCCTAGGATCTGTTAATAATCTGGATGGGTGATACAAACCGTCAGCTTCCTAACTTAGGGATTATTGTATTTATTGAGATTTATGGTATACACGATCCTAATGGGGACCCACATCATAGTTAACTGACTTCAAGTGTTCCTTAGATACTGAAGTTCAATAAACGTATCAAATTACGTACTTTATTTTATATAGATGTGACCTAATCACCCTACATATATTTTATTGAAACCAAGTTCAACTAAAAACAATTTTAAAGTAGTTTTATTGTTTTAATATAAAGAATATAGTCAATCATAATTGTTTAGCCCGAAGATACATTACACATCTTCTGATTCTTATTCTGATGAGCCCAGTATGTCATAATATTTTTAACATAACTTTGGGAGAAATGAAGCATTTTAGAAAAATTTACACTTTTCAACTTCAAGCTGCCTGAAAGTTCTAATCTGGTCAATTATGTGAAAGTATAAGTGTACATCCAATATATTCATATAACTTCTACTAAAACAAGTGATACGCCTATGTATTACGATTGCTTCATCATTTTATTAATCTCTCACTCATAAAAATAGACTATAGAATTTGTAATTGAAAAATAAATCGCGTGGTGTAAATATTTGGAAACTTGAAGAGTAATAAATAACAAAACTATTAAAATTAATTTTTGGCGACAAGATGTTTCACGTGTGTGATAAAAGAAAATAAGAAATAGAAAAGGATTTTTTTTTAGTTTAAAGTTTTTTATGTCGAAGTTACGTCTCGTTGTTTCTTTCTATTCATAAATAGCAAATTCTATCGTATTTTAAAAATATAAACAAAAAAAAATGTTAAAACTAATTGAATAGTATATTTAATATTTCAAATATATTTTGTATTATACAAATATACAGAGACAAACTGTTTGTATTGAAATTCGAAATATTCTTTGAAGTGTAGCAGTTAACTTGTCCGTGTTAAAAAAAATCAGAATGTAACGGTACAGAAGACGAAGAATTCCGTCTCTATACGTTATAAAATTCCGGATAATAGCACAGATTAAAATTAGAATCAAAGGATGGTTACAGTCTATAAATAATGCGCGATAAAGAAATTTTTTTTTAACTCAAAGCAATTTTGAAAAAATATGTTAAACTCTTCCGAAAACTGTTTAGATCTATTAAAAGTTCAAAAACATTAAAAAAAAATCATTCTAAATCGATTACGTGTAGAATTTTGTATCGAAACGATAAAAAAAAACAGTTTTTTTGTAATAAACGTTTTTTTATAATTCCAAAGAAAAGTACGTAACTAGGGAGTTTTAAACGGACGTCGTTGTTTCAACATTCTAAGAAGTTGACCGTACTTCCTTTAAAATCGTCGCAACAATATTTTTTCATGTAACGAAGCGTTAACTTACACGAAACTAACCAGTAGCGTGACGATAATAAATTGAAATACCCAATTACGATTTCAAATAAAGATTATACAGTGCGAAACAAAAGTAATCGAACAGGTGGAACTAAAACAATCAACGTTTCAGCGAATCAACTACGTTTATTTTATTCGCGGGCTAAATATTTGAATTGTAGTGTGATGATTTTATATCGAGCGTTCGTTTTACGTTTCTAAGTTGTTTCGGGTTAAGAAATATTCATGCTACATGACTTTCTTTACAAAGGTTGACCTCCAAACACCGATTAGACTTTTCCATTGTTTACCTTTTTTGTTACACAATAAATTTATAGTTTAATAATTTTATGACGTTCATGATTTCGGTTGTATATGTATTAAATAATCGATTCACGTTTTCTACACATATACAAGTAATAAATGCGACGTATATATATTATTATATCGAAAGTTTTATTTATAATCGTGATATTATCAATTGTTTAGTCATCTTTTAATGAAATGCGTGCGTCACTAGACACGATGCTTACAAAATTGGCATCGAACATTCGCGTTGCAACTTGAACATTGAACAACGGCTAGAACCTTACCTAAACTTAAATCCTAGACCGCACTACGGTTAAACCGCTGTGGTTTTTAATCGCGTGAATTTGTGCCCCTAGAAAACTAATACAAGCGGCCGCACCTGCGGTTTTTTCCCGCGACTGATTTTAAAACCGTGATTTGCTACAAAATGGCTCGCGGGTAAAAACCGCGGCAAAATTTGTAATCTATAGAACTTGGTTGACGCGCACGCACTGGCGTAAACGTGAGCGGTTTTTTTGGTCAGTTTTTTGGTCAGATGTACATAATTTGTAAAATCTTATCGAAGCTGGCTACTGACATCCTATATATTAAAATATTTATCAGGATGGTCTCTTAAGCTTTGATACTTCTTATGAAAGAAACCTTTCTCAAATCCACGCCCAATAAGTGGATGGATCCAATATTTTCGAAATTTGCGTTGATGTCTTCTTTTTCTATTTCTTATTATCAGAGCAACAACACATTCTGCTACCTTGAAATCCATCTTCAAACTGCGAGTCGTTTCGCGATTTTTTATAGTGGTGTGTGCGTCTCAAGCGGTTTCGCGGTTGTAGCGACTAACCGCTTTCTGAAAAAAATCGTAGTGCTGCCTCAGCCTAAGGCGGGTTTCCACGGAGCAAATTCGCGCCACTCTTTCAGCGAACCAGCTGAGTGTCGCCGACCGCGATGAACGAGCTCGTAGTTGAAAAATGTGCAGTTTTGTATTCAACATTTAGTGCGAGTGAAATATTGAGCTAAGAAATAATCACCAAGATTTTAAAAACCTATTACAAATGTCTGAAGAACAGTTTGATTATCTCCTGGAACACATAAAATCAGACACCAACATGAGACAAGCTCTGAGCCCTAAAATAAAACTGCAAATTTAGCTATCACTTCTCTAATTCTTTTCGCTGCGGCCAATCTTAAATCTCTACCTTTGTAATCTTGGCAGTTAGAATCGTAGAAAAATCGTTCACTGGCATACAATTCTATAAATTTAACTGTTTCATTATCTTGTAACTTCACTACTCGAGTACCTGATGGCTCAGATATCTTGAAAACCTACTAAACAATCACCCGCGTCGATTCGTCGGAACCTGGCTAGCAACTGTCGTATTCACGCCTGAAAATCAAACACGTTTGAAATGGAGCCTGAACGATCATGGATTCTTCACGCTCCTGGCGGCTACTGAGGCAAACTTACTTCACATCGTTCAGACGGGTCGTCTTCCACGAATGTGTGAGCTACGCGCGCGTGCCACGCCACGTGGGAACGGGGCTTTACCTAAAGAAATGAAGACATGACAAAACATGTCATATATTTAGAAAATGTGTTCCACCATATTAATTTCTATTTACATACAGATTCTTCATCCAACAATGTCTCGGTTGTTTAGTTATGTCACACGTTAAGGAAGTGGGAGGGGGTCGATCAAGTGTGACATTGTGTGATAAGAAAATTGGTCCTAACTTTCGTGACGTCACATCTATTATAATCTAAATGTTGAAACACGAAATTTAAACTATCGCTTTACGAAAACCTCAAAACAATTATATATGTGTAAATATAAGATACCAAACCGACTAAGCGCCCTTTGATAAATGCCGTAAACTATATTTTGCATCAAACTGTTACGAACTGGGTCCTTGGGCCGACTCTGTCTAGCTACAATGGAATTTTAAAATTCGGCGAATTCGCGTGGCGCCTTTGATTTGTTTTTAATAAATGGCGGACGCGCCTTTGACGAACTTTTTATTACAGAAAGCGATTCACTACATTATTTCTTTTAAATAATTTCTAGGAAAAAATCTATTTATTTCTTGTGATTCTTTTTGTTCTAGAATTTTGTAGAATTTAATGTGATACACAAATAAAGTCATGTAGTGTAGTAAGAACGAATTAGTGAAAGTAATCGCAGAAATTATTGAGTAATATTTATAAGTAAATTAATGTAAGTTAAGTGTGTAAATAAATTAAGAACGTAAGAGACAGTGTTTATTAATTCACCCCACAAATAGAAATCGTATAAATAAGTACGAGAAACGTTATAATAGAAATCCACCAATAAACACAAGCAATTACATAAGAGGCAACAAGAATTTTTCCCTATTGACTTTCCTCGTAAAATTGCTGCTAGACGTGCCAGAAAACTTCTTTGTGTGGATGTTGACGATGATGCTATATAAGATGTTGATACAATTAATGTTCCTGACATTAACAACGCAAACGAAAGCGAAGTGGCTGCTATGCCAAATAATTTAAAGGATTGGATTCAAAGTTCAAGGAATCGAGATTATTAATTAATATAATTCTATTAATATTTTTTGTTTTGTTAATTTCTTTAACTAATTAATCGCTTTTGTTTTGTTAATTGCGCGAATTGATGTTAATTTTATTAAAAAATAATTTAAATGGAAATAGAACTGATTTCGGAACTGCTGTTTTAACTCAATAATTTCTAAATGTAATTTACGAAATATGTGACGGGGGGACGGGCGAAAAATCATGAAATTGACGTAATTTATGGATGACCCTTTTTTCATAATGAGGTGATTCGTAATTCAGCCAATAGGTACAAGTGAAAATACAAAAAGAAGTACAACACAAAATAATAAAGACCAAATCTGGAAATCTCATCCGACAAAAATAGTAAATTTCCCACACGAATTTGCGTGACGGCAGTACATCACAATATGTACAATATATGAAACGACGCCCTCTAGCATCCACGTTGCTAATTAATTTTGTATTGCTGAAAAAAAAAACAATCCAAATTATGGTGGACCTAAAATTCTGAAAATAGTTTCTACGTTTCTCGGGGCCACTATTCTTTGTTTTTATGCTGTTTTTATTTGCCCACCCGGTAGGTTAATAGTCACTGTTAGGATTAGAGACTCATTGATCGATGATAGGAAAAGAATCAACTTACATTTGGTTAGTTAAACTAATTCTTTTCAAAATTATTTGATTCCAGTTAATGTAATTTAATTTATTTCCAATCTTTTTGTATATAAAATTAAAATACGATAGCAGACGAAAACATTTTGAAAGTAATTTGATGCTTGTCACGTCAATAGGATTGTTCAAGTTTCATCAGTTTAAAAAATAAATGCCATTTCAACCAAAGAACAATGATAATGTAAATTCCTATAGCGTTATTCATAGAAAATGAAAGTGATATTTTTGTTTCGAGAGGTGTGAGTGTAGTAAGCAGACTGTGTTAGTAGCAATAGTCCAGTGAAATTTGGTTTCATCCTATGATTTATGTATGATTTTCTAAGGAATTTCGTAATTTTCGTGAAGGCAGTTTGACATTGTATGTGCAAGAAATTGCATGCAAAAGTTTCTTGCCATTGCATGGTTGCCACTAATAAAAATCCCATAAAAAATGAAGAATTTCCTAACCTCAAATTTTATTTAATATTTTGTAGTCGGTTTAAAAAACGATAATAACAAAGCTACGTAAAATAAAATACCTAGCTTTTGGAGTCTGATGGGCAGAAAACAGCACCAAGGCGATGGTGGACCAATATCTGGATAGATAGAATGAGTTAAGACATTAGTTTAGCAATAGAACTAGACGAGAAAACTTTGAGAATGGATGAACAAACATTTGAAAAACTTCTGAAGAAAATAAAAACTAAAATAACTGAAAAATCCTTGGCGAGATCAGAAACTCATTTATTCTTAGAATTGCAACTTGTACGCAATAGAAATGGTACTAAATCGAGAATGTCGCAAATTATTTTGCATAAAAAAAAATAAAAGTGAGATGATTGCAAATGAAAATTTGAAAGGGGTTAATAACGACAATAGAATGCAGAAGATCACAAGTACAATGGGTTCTTCCGAATATTTGGCAGTATCCTGCCTTACTTTTTCGTTCTCAAGTTTTTCTTTGTCAAGTTTCGTGACCTTGGCTTGGTTTGTTTTGACTTGTTTTAATCGTACTTTCATTTTAGCTATGTTGTGACAGTATTGCGTTTCTGAATCTAGAGTTGATACAAATGTAATCAATCTGACGATTCTGAGTAAGCTGGTGATTTCCATGTGTAAATAAATAAGACAATCATTTCATTTTTTTTAACAAAATCTTACAAAACTTTCCTCTCGTTTCTTACGCAAAGTTCCAAATCTCCTAGATCCTTTATCTACTTTGGCATTCAGATTTAGCATAATAATAATTGTATATTGTTTTTAATTTTAAAAACAGTACCAAAACTGGTAAACAAAAACAAAGCACCGGAGGAAATATGAAATTTCAGGATTAAAATTCTAGAATACTTTGCCATGTGTCGAAGAACCCAACAATTTCACTGGACTATAAAATATGTTAGTAGTGCAGTTTTTTTTAAATCTAACTTACGAAATAACATTATACAGTAAAACTTGATATTAGCTGTTGGTTCATTTGTCAGAAGTCACCATCTACCATATTATTTATCAAAGAGGACACCTAAATAAAAATAATAAGCGAAACGACATGCTAAAACGCACTAAAAATAGTAATTAAATTCGTCTAAATACAATCCACATTCTCACATTTTTGAATTTTGTACTTATATTCAAAATTTTAAAACTTCATATATTTTTCGAATTTTTCGTGAACTAATTATACCAAAATAAAAACATTTTTGAAGATGTGTTGTTTCTCAAATGACTGAATAGAAGATAAGTTATCAGTTATCAAATTAAAATAATTATTAATAAAAATTATTATTTCATTTTTTACAGAATATGTACACAAATTTGGTTCAATGACATCCATATCGATAATTGGTCAGTCATAAATTCACCCACAACGTCTGCAGGTATACGAAGATGGTCCCAGAAGTAACTGGTCTGACCTAGAGATGAGGATTTTCGACGGTTTCAAGTCTGAAGACGTTATTTAGTTATTTAGTAATTGTTTAGCGGCCATCAATAATGAACGTTTTCAGTGAACTTTTCAACGTGGAAAGAATTGGTCATCGTTATGTGATAGTTTTATTTGAAAGGTTTAAGCCCAATTAGTATGAAAGCTGAACTAGTTACTACTCTTGGTGTGACTCTTCAGTAAAATATTGGGTAGTAGAGTTTGACGAGGCCGAAGACAAACATCGCAGTGGTCGACAAAATGAGATGACAACTCCAGAAGTGTTGAAGAAAATCCACAAAGCGTTACTAGATGATCGTAGACTGAAAGTACGCGGGCTAGCAGACATAGTAGGCATTTCAAAAAGTGTGGTACATTGAAAATTTGGGCGTTTGTTCACAATGGAACAAAAACAGAGCCGTGAAAATGTTTCCATCGAGTTTTTGGCAATGTTTCACAGAAAGAAAGCCATAGAAGGAACGTGGGTCCATCACTTCACATCTGAAACACAATCGAACAGTAAAAACAATGGATTGAAAAGGTAAAACCGGTTCTAAAGAAGGCAAGGGCAGTTACATCTGCAAGCAAGGTCCTGGCATCGGTTTTTTGGGATGCGTGTTGGAAAATTTTCATTAAATATCTTGAAAAAGGAAAAACTATCAATAGCGAGTATTATGCTAACTTATTGCAGCATTTGAGCGAAGAAATCAAGCAAAAACAGCCGCATTTGACTAATAAGAATGCACAAGGTCACACATACGTTATTGCAACTGCCAATATTAATGAATTATAGCTTGAATTGTTACTTCATGCACCCTATTCTTCAGATTTCGCCCCTTGGAATGATTTCTGTTATCAGACTTGAAAAAATGGTTCGGTGGTCAAAGATTTCAAAGATTTTCCAGCAATGAAGAGACAGTTAATGGCTATTTTGAGGAGCTTGATTATAAAAAAGGAAATCGAACTTATAAAACATCTTTGTTAGACCAGGTACTTTTGGGGCCATCCTCTAGGCGTTGAGTTTGATATGTACACAATTTTGTGGGTAGGCACTGATTGGAAGTTCTGGTAAACCAAGACAAAAATTTGTTGTAATATTGTTGTTTATTTTTTTTTAAACGTTTCAATTATTTGCATGTTTTTTAAGTAAACGTACCAATTCACCATTATTTTCTAATTTCATTCGAATATATGGAACTACATCGTATAAATTGAAACATTTTTTCGTTTTTTAAATGAAATATGATACAAGATTTTTTCTATTACATAAAATAATTGAGCAGTTTATGGTATGATATCTCTAATTTGGGACAACCTGTATAAATTATTATTGTACATTTAAAAGAGAAATTGGCATCAATTATAGATACGTCGAAATATTTTGAAAAAAAATTGACAGTTTATAAAACCGTGAATTTCGAAAAAACCATTATTTTATTTCATAATTATAAAAATTAATATTACAAAAACTATTTCAAATAATCTCTGACGTAAAATAGTTAAATTTGTTTTTCAGTAGTTGGTACGATTGGTAGGTTTGTAATTGTCATAAATCTTTGTTTTTTTTTTTTTAATTCTTTTCTTCACTTCGCTTTGTTTATCTGTATTTTTCTCGACACACAATTTTTAGGTACTTGAACACGTCAAATCTTATACGGTATCATTAAGAGTTAAAATTGCGCCGTTAAATTATTTTCAGGTCTGTTTATATCTATTCGGTACACTTATTTTTTGAACTAGAACAAGACGAAATATTCGAAATTCGTACGTAGGTAATTATAAATCCAATTAGATGAATTTATCACAATAAAAAATGTAATTTTTTGATTGTAATTTAGATAAAACAGGTTTGAAACCTAACCAGCACGATTTGGTACTTTTCATCGTCTTGCATCATCGTTTAAATCATGTAAATAAACAAAATTCAATATTCCTCCGTTGTTCCATCACGTTTTTCATTACATAACCTCAAAATCGGTCATGATATAACGTACGAATTTTGTAACCTGTCCAAGTTTAATACGATAGAGAATAATAGACATAGTTGCCAATATTTAAAAAAAACGCATTTTGCTTTATAAATAAATTCATTTTCTTTAATTACTTATTTCTTACACCTTTTGATATGCTTATGTTTCTGTCTGTTTGTTTTTTATTTTTAAAAACAGATAAAAAATTGACGTTTCGACCCGTTACTGTCTTTATCAAAATTTAGAAACATGAAATAATTTTTGTATTAATGTATAGGTAAATTTACATAAACGAAGTGAACAATTAATTTTAAAAAAATCGTTTTGATTTTCTAGCAAAACAAAATTCTTTCCGTTTAATATTTTCCTATCTGTTGGTTATACTTTAAGAGGGTTTCTACTTGAGATATGGCAACAATGATATGAATATGACAAATCTGACACTAAGATTGACATTTTTAATGGTGAACGTACTCAAAACGTGTTGTTATACGGGTGTTGGAGCAAACCTTATAATGTCATAACATAGAGTTGGAACAGTTACATTTTATCGGAAACTTCTGATAGATTGTGATTGAATTTATTAAATATTTTACTTTAAATTTTCTAAGAAGCTAAAAAACCAGTGGTATCACTAATATTTATTATCGAAGGTATCTTAGTTTTTAAATACACCTGGTATTGATAATCCATTTTGATAACATACAGGGAGATTCAATTGTTGCAGTTCGTCTCGATTAATATCCAAAGAAATTGATAAATGTTAATATAATTTTGTATATGGGTCAAAGTAATTTATAAAGTTGAATATCGTTTTCATGATTCACACAATAAATGTTTGTTTTGATCTATTTTTACATTTAGTTCGTTAAATTACAGACGGTTTGCCAAAAATCGATTAACAAAAAAATAAAGTAGTTAGAGATATCTATCTGTTATAAATCAAAGCAATTCCATATTCCTCTAACTATCACGTTATAATTTTTTTCAACTAGGTAAAATCTATCTTTATAAAGCACTGTCAATAATTATTTCCAAAATGAAGTCTACAAAATGACACAACAAATAAAAGTCTGGGATCGAACGAAAAATGAAAAAAAAATTGTTATAGTCCGTTCACACGTTGTATTGAAGCGATTAAATCAGTTCATTCGAAGTTAACCACGAACACGGACAAAAAAATACTACACGCCATATTTTTATTTACAAATCGTTTCGTGAGGTCAGTTAACTTTATCATCAAAATAGCAGTAAAAATAATCGAAATACACGTTTTGTTGTAAAGGATCTACAGTTTCACTGGATTACCTTCCATTTATTTCAAAATCCTACTTATTATAATCGAAATTGATCAGAATAAAAATAAATTTTATTGAATTGGTAGTTCTTTCAAAGCCTCATCGACAATTTTTTTGTTTCAAATAACTCAATATAAAATAAAATGATTAGAAGATAAATCTGGTAATTTTGGAGTAATCTTTAGAAATTTTTCAAAGCAAAACTTCAAGATCCATTCTACATTCTTAACCGGATTCAAATTTCCACAGAGAACACTCTGAATATTAATAATGAGAAAATTTCCTATACAAATACAATCAATCCACCATTCAATCAACGACCAATTAAATTTAATTATCACGCTTACCTGTGATCTGTGTACAGAGCTGGAGTGAGACGGCGAACTGTCTTGACTGTGATTGGCCTCCGTGTAAGATTGCGTCATCGGATTTTGACCGATTCCCGAATTCTGTCGTTTGGCCTGTTCTTTCTTTTTACCTTCGGCGGCTGCTTTCATCGGATCGTAACTCTTTCTCCTCTTCCAATTTTGAAATTCTACTTCTCGACTGGAGAGGGAAGAATTACTTCGAATGCCCCCCTGTTTTTTATCTATAACAATAGATAGTCAAAATGATACTCAAATTGAAATATGAGACATCAACTTTCAAACTACAGCTGTCACAATTTAAAATATACTCATCCGAACATCATTTTCAAATTGGAATATTCATTGTATTCTCCAGATTTAGTTCATAGTGGCTATGTATATATCGTAATCCATGACTATGTTTCGTTAGGAGATTTCTTCAGTTTCAACGCTGACAAGACCTTTACAATATTCAAGGGAAAGCAAAAGAGCTTCTAGGAGGTTTTATTGGTAGACGATTCCCATAATAGTGTACATATTGCAAGGATAGAGACGTAACCGCTGACCGGTTTCGATGTTATTATATCTCATTAGATACAAACAAATTCTCTGAACAGAACTTAAAAACTTCATCCTTATTTTCAATTGCAAACCAATAGTCGGTAATAGAATACAAAATAGTTAGTTTTTTAACTCAATTAGAATAATAATAAACATTGTATTGATTAATAATATTATGATTATTTTGAGTGAAAGTTATAAAACTTTAGTTCGATTTTGAATAATTACGTGATATTGTGATATATGTGTATTGAGGTTAGTGAACTGATAATTATTATTTGTGAGATGTACATCAAAAATAAACACTTCCATGAAATATATCAATATTGGGAATGGAAAATTTTTTACGGTTTCTGGCAAATATGAAATTTTTAAAGATGATTAGTTATTTCCTATGTAACTAAAAGCAAATATATTTGTTTAAATGTTGGTTTTTAATAAAAAAAAATGTTTAAAACTGCGTCGGTTAAACAGTTGATTGTAAAGTCAAAATTTTTTCATACATTTTTTGAATCTTTATAAACCTATAACTCAGAAACGATGGGTCTTCGGTAAAAAATTTAGTAGTAAAAATGGTAATGTACCAAAATTTGATTTTTTTTGCATAATTTGCTTTTATTCATCAGAGTAAATTCGTAAAATCAACTCCGAACTTAATAACCTCTATAATTTTTAAAAATATTAATTCAATCTTTGTTAACCTTTTGAATGCCCACTATAAGAAATGATAAAAGTTAAAATTGTAATATTGTCATTTATTACTAATCATTATACTTACTTTAAACAAATATCAATGACAGTTTGAATGTATAGCTCCGGGAGTGATTATTGTTTGGAAAAGGGTAGTTACTTAATCGTCATTTCAATCACCCTTTAACCACATAAATCGTAACAAAAGATTCTGGGCAGTTCCCGATGTATACCTTGTTTTGATACTTGCCGATTTCGATTCCTATTTAAAAAACGTTGAAATTCCATATACTTCTAAAGCTTAAACTTTTGGGACTCACTGTATAAGTGTGTAATTCCATTAAATCAAACTGTATATATCTACCGTTACCTATTTTTTTAACAGTTCTTTCATTTAACAGTATTCAAATCACCTGTATTTGTTTTGCTTAATAAAACCGAGTAATAGATTTTGTTGAAAAAAAAAATACTTGTGATATAATAATAACTATAGTTTAAAAAAACTAAAAAACGTACTTTTAAAGCACAAAAACTGAGTGCCGCGTTTGCTCACAATGAAACAAAAACAGCGTTGTGAAGATGTTTCCATCAAAACAATGGACTGAAAAGGGAGAACCAGCTCCAGAGAACCATGAGGCAATTTTGTTCTACCTGAAGACATAACCGCACTTTTCTAATATAACTTTAGATATAAATTGTACGTTTTTATATTAAAAAAACCTGCTTACGTTAATCTCATTTTACACTCTTTTAGACTTTAGACTGTAGTAACAAAATATAAAATGTTTTATAGATCAAAACTGTACTAAATATAATTTCAAGATCTACCTGTATATATTTGGCGAACATTTACATTTTTATATACCTATTAAAAATAGTTGCCATCACTTAACGGTTTATTTCAAAACAACTTTCAACAATCCATTTATATTGATGAAGGTTAAAATAAATATCACAGAATATTAGAAGATGGAATGAAAAAGAGGCCTCCAAATAAAATATTGTACCCGGTATCTGTATACGTGTTTTTATATTAAAAAAAAGCTCAGTCTTTAAAGGGGTCCAGTTTTTGTTGGTACAGCTCTCTGTTGACTAGACATTTTTTTATTAGAGAAAAATAAGAATTTGAAAAGAGATTTATGAGGAACTGTGTTAGTGTACACGATATACATACGATTGTCGACTCAAATTTGACACGCTTCGCGCATGACGTCAGAATGTTTTCTTGGCCATTAAGATTAGGTTAGACTGGGTTTTTATATGTTTGTGATATTTTTTTGTGCTAAACGGCTATTATAGAGTTGACCTAACTGTTATTATTTTCTTTTAAAATATTTTACTTTCTGTTTTGAGATCGTAATGCCGTCGCTACATGCAAAAACACTAATAGAAATGCCAAAACAGGAATTGAATAATTGGCGAAGCAGTGGATGGGACCCTGTGGTCGAGAGGATAAAATGAATTTCATAAATCACAAAATAATAACACACAGCTACTATTTTTTCCTAATAATTAAACTTATTTTATGTTGTTGTTGTTTATCATGTTTTAAATACTGATTTCACGGAAGAGGTAGGAAATTAAATTCTTACGCGACCTTAAGAACACCAAATTTAACTGCTAAATTCAATAACCATATAAATAATACATATATAGACATGTCATTGCATCAAATAATACTTATGGAATCAATTATACTTCACATTTTGATGCCAGCGTGACGTCACATTGTGTGAGAAAGATGGCGCGGCCCTGCGCATAAGCAGATCGGTGTATGTGTATCGTGGTAGTGTATAGAAGTTTTTTCACAAAAAAATAAAAGAAATTAATACTAATTTAAATACACGTTGCATCATCGTCCAAATATAAATTTAATGGATCAAATATCAATGTAAATTATTTCAAGTCATTATCATCATTATTCAAAATATAAGTGGAAAAAGAAAATTTTGAGAACTAAAGAAAAGTGAAAAAAATATTAGGAGAGTTAAAAAAATGGTCAGTAACGTAAACATTAAATTCTCTACATATTATTAATGAGATTCCTTTGTTAAAAATCACCTGCTTGTTATATATTTCCGGTCTAATTTGTAAAAAGGGGTATTTGAATACATTATTGAGCAATATTAGTAAGGTATATACGGGTTTTAACTGATATCCTAGTAACATGTTTTTAAAATAATTATACGGTAGACCTACTTTTTTACTAACCGACCAAGTCTACATCTACAAGTTGAGTCGAAAATTATGAGTGATTCGTGAAAAACTGTTACTTAAATGTAACATTCCTGGAAAAAAGTTTGTAAATTTTTGTGAGATTATGGTGTGTTGCAAATCTGTAAAGGTCGTTTGACATAGAACAGATTTACATAAATAATTTTGAAAATAAAGTGATTGTTTTTGATTATTATGATTGATCGTAGGAAAAATAGTGTTTGAAACTCGTATTTAAAGGCTATCGAAACAAAGTTCATTAACCAAGGTGCTTGTCGTAACTTCTATATATCGTGTCTTAATAGTTATCATTAAATGCTTATTGCATAATAAACTACTTTTAATGGCAATTTAATTTGTTCAAGAATCGATTTTGTAAATAAAAAATTTGACATTCAAAATAACACAATAATTTGTTGTATTATGTCAAAAGTGCAAGACATTTAATACAAATAATCCAAAAATTAAATTGACACTTGTTATTTCTCTATAAAATATACCTTATGTTATACTTGACTAGCTTCTTTTTATAATTATCTACTATTAAACCAGGGCTATTTCCTTGTAAATATGAAAGTTTTAAAAGCTGATGGACAGGAAGCCATCGTTACAAAACAAACCCCGTCGGCAACCATCAAAGTCTTCTTGTGGTACTTGGCTTGTTTGTTGTTTTACTGGTTATTCTTTAATTTAGTATGCAGATGGGTTATGAATATTAATACGACGATGACGATGTCGTTGTGTTAGTCATTGCTAATGTGGGTGCAATGATACAATGCATATTACTAACACTTGTTGAACAACAAAAAATATAAAATTATTATTGTGGAGACATTAAGCCACCCGCATTGTTTTTTATCTTATTTATATCGGCAAAGATAAGAAAAATGAAGAAAAAATATTGCAAGAAATTTGTAAAAGTAATCAATCAATAGTCAGGTCGAATTAGACCAAAAAATAAGAGTAACGTTATATAAATTTACAACAAACTGAAAATTGTTAAAATCGTTCAAAATACAATTATAAATAAAATTTGAGATTCCCATATTTTACCTGTATGAAAAATTTTTTATTCAAGATCAAAGGACAAAAAAATGAGTTTTCGCGAAAAAATATCCCAGACAAAAATTGTAGATCATAAAATTATCTACAAAAAATTCACCAATACTTTTTTTCCTACGAGACGCCGTTACCGAGATATAACCATTCACAAAGTTGTAATCGTCATAATAAATATGAGTACACCACGTATATACATCTCTACAGTTGTAATTCATTTTTCCAATAGTGGAGGATTCGTTTAATTACAACGAGATGACATGCGATACATCGCTATTGACGCAATTTACATCCACTCAAAATCAAGATGAATAAGAACAAAGAGAAGATCAAGAAGAAAAAGAAGAAGAGCAAGAAGAAGATCAATAACAAGAATTTGAAGACTACGATTAACTTCACAACTTTTTTTAAATTTACATCGTTTTTATCTTTGCTGATTTCCGTTATTTCGCAATAGTTGCAAAGGCGACAAAAAATAAAGAAAATGATGATATTGGCACAGGACAGGAAAAGATGAACGAAATGGGTAATTGGATAATAAATACAGACAGGACAGAGAGGACAAAAAGAAAAAATTCTTTTGACAAAAGTTTGCACTTATTTGAAACATTTTTTTTATAACTATTTTCAAAATGATTATATTCTTGGATATCTGAAGTTGGTGATGGAGAAGATTTGAAGCAATTTGCAATTAAAGGAAAGGAACAGATATTCTACATTATAAATTAAAGAAGTTGCAAGTTATAATGAATTCTCAATATTTTTATGATCATTTGGAATATTTTCAAATTTATATCGATGATTTATCCAAATCATTGTAAAAATACCGCTTAGTCATCATGTGATGATGTTGAAATCAAATTAATAAAAACAATTGGCATAAAAACTTACCACTAGTGGGTTTCTTCAGTGTTTTTGCACTGTTCGAAACTGGAGGTTTACTGGTTCGCATACTAAATCTACCACTGTCTGTCCTGGCGAAGCTTTGAGGTCGATTCGGCGTCAATTTGTTAGTTGCACTTGGGACTTTTGGCACAATTTTTATCTCTTTATGTGTAAGAGGCGCTGGAGATTTTTTGCTAACACTAAGTAAATATCTGCTTTGGACATCATTAGTTTTCATCGGTTTTCTATCTACAGATATTGCACGTTCATGTTTTATCTCCGGTTGAAAAGTTTTCCTCCTCATTTCGGGTGTATTAGGACATTTGAGCGGTGTGCTTTCGTTGTCGGCGCGTGCCCTTCGTAAACTGAAGGCCCTATTGCATCTCGTATTCGTTATACTTGACAAGTCTTTTCGTTTCTGATTATTTTTTTCAAAATCTTCCTCGCTACTCGATTCTGTATCACCAAATTGGCTTCTATCTATTTTTTTGTGTTCATTACTACCCCTTCTGTTGATTATATAATTGGGTTTTATACAAGCAGTTGAAGAACTTCTTTGCATAGTAGTATTTCTACATACGTTTGGGGAATTACGAATGTTGGATTCTTTTTGGTTAAAGTTGATGTTTGTATTTTTTGATAAAAAAACTTGATTTTTTGTTGAAAAACTGCTTGATCTACGAATGGGGGAATTGTTTGGGGAATTTTGGATTTTATGGATCACTTTATTTTGGGAATATTGATTCAACAAATTTGAATAAGTTTGATCAATACCAAGGAGATTCTTGTTTTGAAAATGTTCTAATTTATTTGAAATGTTCATGGTTCTGTCATCTAATGAATTGTGTCTAGTATGTGAAGCTTTTTGTTTTAACAAATGTGCAGTATTGTTCAAGTGAACTTTAACGTCATAATCACTATCAGGATCACTATCAAGTGATAATCTTTGTTGTAAAGAATTTATATAGTTCTGTGTTGGTTTTAATATGGAATCAGTGTCTAAGGAACAATCGGAAAATTCTATATTCAGAGAACTCACACTATTTCTACTTCTAGGACGTGATACCATATGTGTGGGAGATGGTATTTTAGTTGATGATACTTTAGTTGAATATCCTCCAACAGAAGGTGGTAGGTTATTAACATTTTTAGGTGTAACAACAATATTTGCACTCAAAACCCCACTTATATCAACAGAACTTTGAACATCTATACTTTGAACATTAACAATTGTAGCAGTCAGTTTTGGAGTTGCTTTTTTGGTTTCTTTTTTAGAAACAGGTTCTGTAAACACATAATTTTTATCATCAATATAAGCTTGCACTTGCACTTCTGACTTTGTTAAACTGGACAGTTTATTTTGTTTCTTTTCTACTTTTGGTTTGAAAGCACCACTTGAAGTTACTGATATTACTGAGCCTTGATCTTGCATTTGCTTCAAGCCATCTCTCTTGGCATTAGGACTTGGAAACATTATTTTTGTGAAAGTACTGTTTAAATCACATTCGCTATTATTAAGAGGCTCCTCTATATGTTGTACATCTGTGATAGAAATGTTCTGAGTAGGTGACATTATAGGTGATAGTTTTGCATAAGATTGTGTTGGTGTGGTAGGAACAAACTTCTTTGTTGTAGGAGATTTTGGTGAATTGTTAGAATTCATATTCATAAAATGGACACTTTTCACAATTTCATTTTGATTATAATTCCGTTGACTTATCATTTCGGCATTCTGTAGCACATTATCCCTTACAGTAGATAAACTTTTCACGTACTCTTCGGTTTTCCTTTGAACAGAAACTTGTTCAATTTTAAATTCACTATCTATGCTCATTCTAGCTTTTTGTTCTTCAGAGTAGTTATCAGCATCAAGAGTATATGTTCCTGTATCACTAGCAGTGTCAGACTTATCAAAATCAAATTCAGAACTATCAACAAACATGTCTTGTTTGCTGTTATCTCCAATGTACAATTTTTCACATTCTGGACTGGAAAATTGTGTTTTCTTGCTAGAACTTGAGCTTTCCTGACTTTTAGATTGTTCTTTAGGACTAAAAGGACTGATAAGATCCATTTCAGGACTAGATACATCTTTCAATTCTACTTCAGGACTTATTATAGATGGAAGAGCTGCATTTGGGAAAGACTGAGTCATTCTGTCAGTTGTTACATTTTTTAATAGAAGTGTTAGGTCACCCCGTTTGGCAGTAGCACCTCCTATTCGAGCGTTAGCACTTTTAACTCTATCTGGTTTTTCATCAGATGAAAAATAACCTTCAGATTGGTAACTAGATTTTCTCGGTAAATTTCCCGATAACGGGTGTTGTTGTCTTGGAGAAGCGGTTTTTGGAGATTCTTCTAACTTTGATAAAGATTGTCCTCTTTTGTGCCTTTTTTGAAATTTTTCTGCTAAAGCTTTTTGCCTTTGGGTGTCAACAGTCTTGTTATCACCAAAATCTATTGTAAAAGAAAGTGGTTTGGGAGAATCTGATACCTTCGCAGGTGATTGTGCGGTATCTTCATCCATGGTACACAATAAAAAATAACTTATAAATATGAAATAAACAAATACTTTGTGCCACACTTCAATTGACTATGATCATGTTTAAAATATATGAATCTGTCCGTACCGTCAAACAATCATTCCATATACAATAACGCTTTTTAACACCACAATTATGCACTATACTAAAAAAACTACTTTTTGCATTTAACTACATTTTTATATCTACTAGGTGCGGAGCGATCAAAGCTACACATATGAGCAACTAACAAAAACTGACAGAACAAATTCCGTTGTCAATTGAAAACGTCATCGATGCTCCAACTTATTGTGGCTAATATTACATTAACCGTGACTAAAACTGTCTCGTTCAACTAATTTGTAATTAGATATATGTAATTATGGACAACAAATATTTATTTATTGCCAATTACACTAAGAAAATGATCGTTAATTTATAATGTGATAACGGTTAACGTGATATAATTCAGAATTTGTGTACAAAATGGATAAAACGTGTTTTCAACGAAAGAAGTAAATATGTATACAGTTTACCACTGATTAACAATATTTTATCAAAATACTCTGATCAGTTTGTATAACTTAGTTATATCGTAACCATATCTTCCGTTATTTAAAAAGTTAGTCATCGAAGTTTGGAATTGTTTTGTGACCCTATTTTTTGAGTTTAAATTCCTCTGCGTTTCGAATTTGGCGTACATAGTTTTTAGCATTTTAATTAGATTTGATTAATAAAACTCAACTAAGCCATTACAAAATGAATGAATTATCTAGTGGGACAAAGAAAATTAGGTTACAATTTGTACGTTGTTAAACTCGGAACCAATGAAGAAAATCTAAATACACAGAATGTGATTTAATATTGATGAAAATTAATTGGAAAATGGACAAAAATCAATCGATATCAAATGAAATTAATAAGAAAACGAAGACAAATCAATGAAAAGCTATGGAAACAACAGAAAACTCAAAAAGGCCAACAAAAACCAACCAAAATTGAGTGGAAACTAATGAGAATCTATGAAGAGTATAGAAACAGTTGATAAATCGATGGATATTGATGAGAAACAATGAAAACGTGAAAATAATCAATGGATATAGATATAATCCTGAATAAAAATCAGATCAGATTTACCGAGGCCAAAAACAGTCAATTGATTCAAACTTTTTTGCTTTTGTGTTTTACGTTTTTTACTTTCATTTTATAAGTATTTAAAACATGGCAACGACGTAAAACAGCTATAATATTATGATGCAAACATAAAGGTACAATTTTGACTGGATCGTCATCTTAAATTAATGCCGCGACAAAACTAAACGATGTTTTCCTTTTAAATCAAATATAACAAAAAACCTTGACCTACATTACCTACTGTTTACTAGTTTTTTGAAAAGTGCAATGAATTACGAGGTAAATATTTTATAGTATTTTATCAATAACTGTATCAATATAATATATATTCACCGCTCAAAATAATTCACCCATTTAAGTTAAAAATTTAATCAAGCAATTATTAAATATATCTATTAACAGATGGGGTATATAGTCTTTTTTGTGTTTTGAAGCTTGATGCTTTTATTTGACGCTGCATTAATTTGAGATTGCGCGCCAGTTGAAATTGTATCACGTGACTGAACAATTGACAGGCTAAGCCAGCGTCTAACGTCAACATGAAATTGCACCTTAATGACAAAGTCGTTTATACATACCAATTACTCTTTTCAGAAACGTAATTTATCTAATTATTACTTTTAACTATAATTTGATAAGGAAAAATATGGATTTATGGAAGACTGTTAAGGAGTGGGAATAATAAAATTGTTAATTTTATTTTATATTATACTACATATTGCAACACGAATACTTGTATAAAAACTATATTTTACAACAGATTATAAAATATATGCATAAATGTTCTTACAATTAAAATCAAGATGAAACAACATAGGGCAACATTGGAATTCAAATAAATTATTAAAAACTACAACTTTTATAAATAATAAAAGGAAAGATTTAAAGAATACTGAGCTTTATATTAATAGAAAGTAAGTTAACAATCCAAAAATTAATGAATCAAGTCTCTCACAATCATTATTCGGGGATATTTGGTTTCTTTTAGGTACATTTCTAATGAATTTTGCGAACAGTGCTAGCACATGCAGCAGGTTTTTGTTCTTTAAGATTCATCTTTTGAATCAAGATCGATACAAATATAAACGATGAATTTATTCCACAGAAACACTTGAGATTATTTGAAATCAAAATACGAAATATATGACAATTCGACCTAGCGCGCATGTGTCATGCACGGCACGAAATGCAATATCTTGGAGCTTGCAAACTCTATGGATCATAGAGTTAATATTAAATATAGAGAGGGCAAGGTATGGGAGCTCTATTCTTATTGTATCGCCACGACGTTGAATTTTTGAGTAGTAGGAGCGGCAAACGCGGACATTAACAAGTTTTGAAAAAGAGTGGTAGACCGATACTCTTTCTCTCTCTTCCAATAGTACTATTCCCCTTATGTTGTTCTCTCTGTTTTTAATATCAATTCTATACTGTGGACCGGGTCAGCATTAGAAATGCTAACATTGTTTCTTGTATGCCAAGCATGTCTGATGTTTTTCCACGCGAATTGCAGTAGAAATGTACCCTTAATTATAAAGATAACATAATCTGAAGAGAATTGTTCAGAACTTTAAGAGTAGTATACAAAAAATATAAATACTATTATGTCTGTTAATACGTAATTTTCATGGTTTTCAATATAAACAAAAATATTTTGGTATGCTTATAAAAAATGATACCCATATGATATGTAAATAACCAATACTGTGAAGTTGGCTGCTAAATTTACCTGTTTCTTTGGCCAGTTACTAATAGTGATGACAACCGATCAATTTTTCCCCTTGTTAATTTTAAAATCCCCTAAATTAAGCTAAAATACGAAATAAGAGTGAAGTTGGCATCATTGGTTATTATTTTAAACAAATCTGCCAATTACAAAGAAGAGTTTAATGCATTGGTTACTGGGTTTGTTTGCTTCATGTTTCAGCCATTCTTGTTTATTATGTACTTTTTATTCAGTTTTAAGTTAAGAAAAAATTGTATTAACGGTAAATATATAAAAGTGGAAACTTTGTTTTGACCGTTAATTATGATTCTTTTGATACATATCAACAGACAAACATTCTAAATACTTTTGGAAATCACTCTTTAATATAATACTAAATGAAATTATATATCAATTCACTCATAGTTTTATTTATGTATTAAAATATGTCTCTTTAAATCTGGCATATCTTTTGGGTAGTACGTGCATTTATGACATACTAATGGTGCTTTTAAATATTGCTCACATTGTTCTGGTGTTAAAATTGAAACATAACCTTTCGTTTCTATGCTATAAGCCACATCTAAAATAAAACCTTATTGAAGAAGAAATCTCATACATTGTTGAAATTATATCACCTTCTGGTTTGAGAAAGAAATCGGTCGTAAAAGAATTCCAATGACGTTTTGTTTTCAAAAACTTTGAATTTAAATCGTTGCTGATGATGTGCATATGTAATTGCTTTATCGATGGTTCCGCATGATATCCCAACATAAAAGTTCGCGATTTATCTTCTATATCTATTATATATTTAGCTACTTTTTCCATATGTCTCAGTATTGGGAGATGTGTCGAATTTAGTGCTTTTAAATCTCTAATATATGCTTTAGGAAGAATCAAATAATGTTTTTCTGCTTTTGGATAAGCATCTTTTATCACAGTTACCCAGGCGTCTGTAGCTACTATAGCTTTGGGATTTCTCATACTTTTTAGAAGTCCTAGTTGCCAATCGGGTTTAAGCTTATTTTCCGGTATAGTCATCTCTGAAAAATCATTACAATTCACAATATTTTGAAGATATAAACAACTCTATAAAAAGCATTTGGTAAAGGAGCTCTATTTTATCTATTTTTTTTTTGAAATTTGAATTATAAATATAATTTAACTTGCTTTAAGCAGTATATTAACGATAAATAATTATAAATTACAGGTAATCCAAATAAAAATTCTATGTATGGGTACACTTTATCATATAAATTTGGAAACCTCATAACACTATTTATGAGTGTTCCATTATCTAAAGGATATTGCCGACTTTCAGACATTGCTTTTTCCTATTTTTTTATATCAGTTTTAAAAATAAAACACCACAGCGGAAATCGGCGCGTTAACACGAATAATATTTCCATAAACAAAGAACAAGGATATTGTAAACAAAACAATACCACGAATACAGACTGACCTGATCTATTCTGTGCCCATAACCTCACAAAATTAAGAAGTTAGAAGTTTACGAACTCTTAGTTTATTTTAATTCAAGTTTACTGTTAATTATCTGCATGAACTACAAGTACAAATTCAGTGTCTCTTAACTAGTAATTTAATTTGTTAGTTTAATAGTTATCTTTAATTTTGGCTGCATAAACCAAGCTTTATATTAGAAATATTTACAAATACCTAAACGTTGTTTAATAATTATTACTCAAATGAATAATGCAGTTGGTAGAAAAAAAATTATATAAGTGTGTATCTGAATATATAATTTCATCTTATCATTAAAAAAATAAAAAGTACTAGTTCGAAATAATTACAAATATGAACGATAGTAATTTTGAATTTACTGATATTGCATTGATATTGATATCTAAAGTTACACACTTGTTTTCAACTTACACTTATTGGTAACTAAAAACAAAACAAGATTTGAAAATATTTAACTTCTATCGTTTGAAAACTGTAGGTACTTTTACTAGCATTCCAACAAAATTCGTTGGACATAAATTTTTTTTCGTAAACAATAATAATCTATATAATCCAAAATTTGAATGTGAAACTGCACAATTTATGAAATTAAATATCAACCAAACTTACTTGTCCTAATATATTAAGTTTGCTTCACAGAAAAAATAAGTTTTATTTCGATATTTTTTTCCAATAACCCCATAAGCCGTACAGTAAGCTGGTTTAGGAATAAATAAAAGTACTTATTCTTCTTCTTCTCTATTTTGGCCTCCACCTAAACAGTATTTGGCCAGCGTTGGTTTTCGCTTTGATTTATTTTAAACCAACGCTTATACTTTTTCTGCTTCTTTTTTAAGGACTTCTGTTCTTCTTATGAGCTAGACATGTTAAAAAAAGACAATCACAACAGAGGTAAAAACTTTTCTTGCTCAGGGGCAACGGCCGAGCATTTCACACATTTGGGATGTTGCCTCGGTTAGGAAAAATAGGACCAGGGTCTTTTGACTTATTTTCATATTTAGTTTTAAATGTATATGTGTATTATAATTAATATTTCTGTTTATATCTCAATTTTGTATATTTTGATAAATTTCATGATTATATTTATAATGTTGTAGTTTTCTCTGTTTAAAATGTTGGATAACGTAATTGGTGTAGGTATTTTTAGTTCAATTAGCTTGTTATATAAATCAAAATTGGGGGCATCCGAAATATCCCTAAATATTTAATATTGTCCTTGAAGTCAATTTCCTTGCCGTTTATTTCAATATTTTCACTTGTTGCCCAGTTTCTTCTATTGTTTCTGAAAATTATTGCCGCGCATTTGTCATTGAATGTTTGAAAGTTATGCCTGTTAGTCCACTGATGAAATTTCTTTGATCATTTTTTGACGATCCGTTACTTCCAGTGCAATTACCATATCGTCGGCGTATTGTACTATCCTGAATTTTTTGTTAATATCATGTACTGATTTGGTGTAGATGTTGAAAAGGACTGGGCTCAGGGGTGAGCCTTGGGTTAAGCCTTGACTGTTGCTTTTTGGTCCTATTAAATTCCCTTCTGTATCTTTTACATATAAATTTCTCTTGCAGAATAAATTAAATATAAAGTTTGTTATTTTAATTTCACTCATTACGTTATATAGCATATGTAGGTCTACACTGTCATAGGCAGCCTTTAAGTCAATGAATACTGCTAGTAGGAGCTTTTTTTTTCGGTGAATGCTTCTAAGACAGAATGTGTTTCATCCATTCTATTCTTGTTTTTATAATGCCCTCTAATACTTTACCCGCGCACGATGTTAATGCAATAGGTCTGTAACTGTTGTGGTTTTCTGCATTTTTTCCAGGTTTCAGAAATGGTAGTATTATGGTTTCTTTCCATTCTATCGGAATTTTATTTATTTCAACGATCTTGTTATATATCCCAATTAGTTTGTTTTGTGTGTTTTTGCCTAGATTTTTAATCATCAAATAGGCGATTCCGTCTTTCCCAATTATTGCTTTGTTTTTTTTCCTTGATGTTAAATTATGATGTTGATTTCGTTATATGTTCAAACTTGTCATTACAACTTGCTAGACTGAATTCTGGGTTGATATTACAAATAGTTAGGCTTTCTAAAATTTTCCCTGCTATTTGATGGTTCGGAAGATTAGTGTAATTGTTCTGAGAATAATTTTTGAAGCCTTTGATTATTTTCCAAATTTTATTGGTTGGTGTCTCTCTATTGATAGTATTGCTAAATTCTCTAAATGATTGTTTCTTTTTATTTTTTAATTCTAGTTTTACATATGCTTTTATCCTTTTGAGTTCAATGTAATTTTCCAAGCTAGGTGAATTTATAAATTTGTTGATGTTTTCTCTACTACGTATATCTTCACACTTGTCGGCCGAAAACGCATATCTTATGGTCTCTGTTGGCACTAATTCTACCTTATTAGTTTCTTCGTCACCATCCTTCGAATTATTTGTTGTTTCCGCCCTTAAATCTACCCGGTCTATGAATTTATTTTTCCTTAGAAATCGCTTTGCTTCTAAAACTTTTATTGCCCCATTATTTACTTGTGAATATTAATTTAATATTTCATCTGAAATTGATTTGTCTATGTATTTGACTATTCCTTTACATGAAATGTTTTTTCTTGGTATAAAAACTTCGTACCCTTTATTTCTAACATTTTAATTTATCAAAAATTCATTAGTATCGGTATATTTTGAAAATTCTACACTGGTCCTGTTTTTGGTGGACCTGGTAAACTGGTGTTTCTATGGTGAAATATACCCTTTTGCTTCTTTGGTGGAATGTATGCTATGATCAAATTAATCCTTTTGTTTCTACGGTGGAATGTATATTTATTACCTTTATGCTGGGAAGTACTCTTTTGCCTCTTAAGTTGGGATGTATTCTCCGTCTTTACGATGCAATATAGTCTTTTATCTCTATAATGGGATATAAACTTTTGTTTCCATGGTGAAATGTACTCTTTTCTTGTCTACGATGGAATGTATTTGTTTGTTTAGAAAGCTTTAGTTGTAGTACTAAAAATATTAGGCTTATTCTGGGTAGGCTTATAGTTTGGGACAAAAATAAAACCAATATTAATGAGTTCAATTTTATTATAAATGATCAATAGCTTAACTAACATAAAAGTGCCCATCCCCAGTGAAAGAATTGTATTTGAATGGAAAGCAAACAATGCTCTTTACAGCGTAATCCACTAATCTAAGCTGTTTTTCTAACAATTATTATATTTCATTACTATATTATTATAAATCCAATGGAACACCACCTTACCTTTCCTAGCGGCGAAAAACGAAAAAAAAACGATAATGATAAAAAAATATGCACAAAATGAAACTACCTTTAAATCCTAAAAAGTTGAACGAAAACAACTTATGAAGTTTATTACTTGAATACTTCTTCAAAATAATTAAATTGTAATTAAATCAGAAAAATAATTCTGGAAACGTCGATTCGACGCATTAAATTTTTTAAATACAGAATTTCTTTTTTTTTAAGTAACATCTGTAATAAACCTAATAAAGATTTATCTTCGAACTACTCGGTACTAGAAAAAGTAAGGTTGATTTAAAGAGGTGAAAATGGAGTTTTTTTCCTTTTTTTGTTTATCTAAGTACACTCATAATGAACAGATCTTACATTTTTTTTAAATGTTAATGGGTTTACTACATTCACATTTCACAGGAAAATCGAGTATTTTTAAAGCCTGATTCTAACATGTTTATTTCACCAATTCCATACACCAACTTTATTTCCATAAAGTTTTAATTCAAATTGAGGGTTGTATTCGTATGAATAAAAATTTTAATTTGGAAAAATTGGAGTAAAATCAAATAGAGAGTGCCTGTTAATATGGAAAATAGAACTTTTCAAAATGAATTTGGAAATTGAAAACATTGAAATACTACTAAAAAGTTAATTCACAAGTGGAAAATGTTGAAAAATAGAAATTAAGTTTTGGAAAATAGTTTGTTCCAACCTGATGTCTAAAAATTGTAGTCAAATTGTTTTTGAGTAGATAAATAATTGCAAAAGATATAAACAAATAAAGAACAAGAAAAATAGTTTTTTACAAATATTTAAAAAAATGTTGAGGAGAATTTTTAGTTTAATGCTTATAACTAAAACGTTTTTATTGAAACTTTCTTTTCTTTTAAGAATTTTTTCTTCAAATTCCTCATTTTTTTTTATTTTTCAAAATATAGATATCTTTTTGATCATCTTTATTTGTTTATATATCTCTTAATTATTTATATGCCAAAAAAATCCATTTCCATATATTCCATATATATTTCCAAATATATTTTTTCACCAATTTGTAAACAAGAGTCCAATAAATTGAGATGATAATACCAATCGATATTCTACTTGTAGTTCAAATGGACGGTTAAATGAAATTAGTGCAATAAAAATAAATTTAACTGATGACGTTCTATATTGAAAAGAAGAACTTGAGTCTCAAGAGTGAAAACAAAATAACTAAGAGATCGTTAATTGAGATTATAGCATCAAAGTTGACTGATATAAGCTATATTTAACAGTTGGTTAAATGGATAAAGTGACTTGATACTCAAAAATTCGAATAAGATGGTTATAAAGTGTGGTAGTTGAAATGTACCGTTAATTGACATTATAGCATCAAAATAACTGATGTAAGTCATAGTTATATATGAGAAAAGTGTCATTTAGTTAATTGGATACTGATTTAGACCCAGGAAGAGGAAAAAAATAATTTTTATCCCAGCTCTTAATAGATTTGAACTAAAATAAGAAAATAATTATCTGAAGTGGTAGTTCAAATGGACCGCTAATGATATTCGTGGTATTCAAAGTGATTATTTAGTTTTAAATTAATAAAAAGTTGTCGATAACGAATTGTAGTAGTTCAAATGTTAATTTATTTTAAGTTCAATGATATCAAAGTTATTTGCTCAGTAGGTAGATTGGATAGTATAAGGAGTTAGATCGAAAATGCTACGAGTAGTTCAAATGTACTTTTAAATACTGTTATCGGGAACAATTTTTGGTAGATTTGATTTAATGGTGGGTGTATGAAATTGTATACTGAAAATTCTGAACGATTAACAACATTTACTCGACATATTTTTGTGTGGAAAATGCTGCAATCGGTTCGGTGAGAAAAATGAAAATTTTACAAAAAATGGTAGTTAATGAAAAAAAATCAGAATTTATGTTGAAATTATTGCATATTCTAATATATACCTATATATTTGTTACTATACAGAATGTGATACAGAGTGAGTCAATAGAGATATACTGTAATACACTTAAGAATGGAAAATAAATCCTCTACTAAGATGTATACATAGTTTATATTAAAATCTGTTTAAATTGTATTTTTTTTTTGTTATATAAGTCACAAGTATATATTTGTTTTAATAGTTATTAGAGAAAATATTTTCCGATACATCACAGTATTAGCTCATTCTGATGTATTTTTAACTATGTACATTTTTTTTTAATATTTTGGACAACGATTTCTCATTAAATTTAACAACAAATAAAATATTGAAAACAAAATATTCAAATTTATTTGTCGTTAATATCAATATATGTGTTCGATTAAGGAAAATGACTTATATCTGATTTATATTTATACATAAGTAATTAATCAGTTCTAAATGTTGAAAAAATTCATTTTAAATACATTTTTCGGATCCAACATATATTTTTAAAGCATTACCGATATTTTCTTCAACAATATACTCCAGTATAGTTTTTCTTTATTAAATTGTCAACCTGATAAATGCAAATGCAGTAGTACTGCGATAAATATACTATATATAGAAGGTAAAGCTGAAAAATTGTCCCATATACATTATTAACTCGCTTTTGAAACAAAAATATGTCGGACAAACGTAGTACAATCCCAGAAAAAGGTTTAACGAACATCTACAACGTATTTACATTCAATATAATTATTTTTCAATTCAAATTGCCTTCTATATTTAATATATATATAAATTGCAGTACAATAATTTGTTAAAAATATTAAATTTCTATAAGTTACAACATTCAGTCTTACACACAAACTTTCATACAATATTTACAAAATTCAATTTGAAAAACGTACCTACTAAAAAAATGTTCATTTATATTTGTTTGTGACTCAGGGATCCGCACTATCAAAATGAAAAAAAAATTTATAAAAATCACATAAAAAATTATACTCGCAACGACTAGATTACAGCCGAACGGTTATAAGTTTCAACATGATTAACGGACGTAGATCAATTCATTTCCCTTCCATAAAAGGTGTTTCCGGAACCGATATTTAAGTTATCATCTTCAGGGTTTAATGAGGGTTTAACTCGAGTATCGAAACGTGATAATCCTATCTTCATATTTCGTTAATTGAAGATATTTAATTGCGGTGAATGTCATTTTAGGAAGATGTAATGCATGAAAATATGTTCTATGAGATTGATTTTGAATTAATCTACTTGCATAATACGAAAAGTATTTGGCCATCTCAAGAAATCACAAGATGCATGTGAATCGGTGCGTAAAACTTTGAAAAAAAATCAAAATACTTAAGTAAAGGCAAAAACAAAACAAAAATACTAAATACAATAAATATTTATGAACCGATATATAAAATAATACGGTTTATTATTTTTACTACTAAAGTACTGTTAATATCGATCCACGTTTGAAACCAAATCATTGAAATTATTGGAGATAAGAAATTAGTAACGAGAGATCTACGATATATATATATACGAGGCGAATTAAAAATACGTGACCGAAACAATCAGAGTGTACCACCAATTCAAATATTTTGGGGCCTTGATAACTGAAGATAATCACGTGACAACAAATGTTGCTGTTGGTAATGGATGCTCCTAGGTAGTCCCGAGAGCGCTCGACCTCACGAAGATCAAAGCTCACAATTTACAAGATAATAATCCGTCTCGTAGTCACATGGACTATGACGACAAGTAAGCGGATTTTGAACTGCAGGAAACTTAAGATCCTGCCCTGTTGGTTAGAAAAATCCAGAGGAATTGTGAGCTGGGACAGATTTGGTGGTGTTCATCCGGAGGTTCCGCCTGAGGTGACTGGGACACGTGGGGAGGATGATTTTTGATCGATGGTCGCGCAGAATTCCTGGAGGACGAAGACCGTGCCTTCGCTGGTTGGAGAACCGGATCTAGTTAAGGATTCGACGTTGGAGGCATCATGCTCAGGACAGAAAGGATTGGCAGTTGATTGTTGAGGTTCTCAAAAGACCGTAGCGCCGGTTGAAGAAGAAAAAGAAGAATGACCAAAATAGTTTTACATAACGTGATATTTCTGGCCTTTGTTATTATTTAAATGGTCCTCCGAGCTGGGTAAATAAACAAAAAAAAATAATCTTCCTGACACATATTGAAAATTCGTCTCGTATGAAATTTCAATGTAGAATTTCGCATTTTCGTTTATTCAATTCCACATATCACAAGCAAAGAGTCTGGATTTATTATCGACTAAATGTTTTAGATTATTATTCGAAAAAAAATTTTGTGAGACTGAATTTTGATATAGGGTATTTTAAATTTTTTGAAATTTTTTGTTTGCCTGATATTTTAAATCAAAGATTGAAATTCGTTATCAAGTAATCAGCTGGTGCACATTTTTTTTTCGAACACTAAAAAAATTGAGATGGAAGTCGCTACACACGCACACACACATACACTGTTCGCGCAATTTTTTTTCTACGTTGGCTCGCTGTTCGCTATCTCTGGCTCTTTAACAAGCAGTCACAGCTTCAGTTCGTTTGCTATCTTGCTAGCAATATTCTTAAATCCAATACTGGTACCTATAAATTGACAATATTTTTTTTTAATCATCAAAACTGTATTTAAATCAAGCGATTTATAAAAATAAAGGGCAACTTACCCGAAATTCTCTTAAATCTGACTCCGTTTAGTGATAAACGTGGAAGTTTGCAAACTTCAATTTCCCACTGTACCAAACTATCCGTATTGGGATCTCCATGTACGCACAGTAAGAGAAATCGTTCACGTTGTTCGTAGTCGCAATTATTTGCATCTAAAACCTTACGAATTTCTGCCATTATTTCAGCTGGATCTCGGCTAGATGTGGTTTTCATCGACCAAGTGAACCGCAGGGAACGGGGCTTGACGTGTTCTTCGTTTGGGACACCTTGTACTCTGTAAGTGTAAATAGCCCCATTATAATGTTTGTCCTTCAGCTTTTTTACAGTTTTTGTAATTGTTTAGACACAAAATCTTAAGCAGAACGCAAAACCAAGCTTGTTAACATAAATGTCCCAATAGTTTTGGCACAAAATATTTGACCATAGATTTTTTGTAACAAATATATTTAATTGAACTTTTGCTATTCGCGATAATTAACGACTTTAACTAAATGGAAGGTCCCATGATCCTCAACTAACCGTTATTTTCTTAGAACATCAAGTCTTAGACGACTTGAACATCTGTTCCGGGAATTTTTTTTCAAATTCCTAGCTTGCCACCTTCCATCATATACTTTACAAGATAAAAGTGCTTAAAGATCTTCAATTTTTCCTTTCTTCATATTTCCTATGCTACTTGTTGTAGCCAAGTTTTCTTGAATCTTCCTTTCCTTTTTTTCCTTGTCATTTTTCTTATTAGGCTTCGTGGTGTTCTTCTCTTCAAGTTTAAACATCTTTCCCTTTTTTTATTGGTTCCTGTTCTAGCTTTTCTATAAATCTTATTCTATCCATTCATCTCTCAGTGTTTCCCAGGTATTCAAATCTATTCTTTGTCTTTTCATTATTAAATCTTCCCCATGCTCTCTTTTTTGATTTACTACCATTGCTATTTACTTCCATTCTATTATCTTTATGTGTATATCTGTGTTATTGTCTTTATAGTCATTTGCTAATTCTTCTCCAAATTGTTTCGATGTTTTCTTTTTTGCTTTTTTAATTTCTTTCTTGATTTTGTTTATTATGGTTTTATATTTGCTCCACTTTTTATTCTTAATATAATTCTTCTTTGTTATCTTTCTCTGCTTAACCATTTTCTATATTTCTTCTGTCCACTATCTGGTTTTGTGTTTCATTCTTTATATCTTCATTCTTCAACATCTCTTTGACTTCTAGCGTTAACTCTTCTTCTAGTTCAACGAATTTTCTACCATTTGCTTTTCGGTATTTCTTATATTCTTCATGTACATTTGAAAGATTTTTAGAATGATTATTTTTATTTTTTTGTGACATATAGTTTGGATTTTAGGTTAAGGTTCAAAATAACAGCTAAAAAATAACGTTTCGACCTATTTTGGTCTTTATTAATTTTCACCTGTTTCTTTAAATCTTTTAGATCTAAAAGCAAGTCAATACATCACAAAAAAAAATTATTTATTTATATTAATCATTTTATATCGAATAAATATGATGAAAATTAAAAGTGTGTATGTATATTATTATTTAGAAATGAGAAAAAACCATAAGCATGGCAACATGGCGGCTACAATTTTTCAAGGGTAATTTCAAAGATAAAATTATAAAATGTGAGGTTAGAAGATAGAGAATATTTCTCCAGTTTAGTGCTTTTGGCTCTATACAAAGATTTTATTTTTCAAAATAATTTTACAAAAAAAATTGATGCTTTTGTAAAACTTGTAGTAGATGATTCAATTTCAAGTTATTACAACATGAAATTGAAGCTTGTACTCGATTTAAAAAAAATTATATTAAAAAAATGTATGTTGTAGTTTAACTAGATATTAATTACACAGGGTGTTTTTAAATTAATCCCAGATCTTCATAGCCAAAACACAAGTAAATCCAGTGACATGTGACGTGACACATATTTGACAGGCGACGTGACTTTTTAAGATAAATGACGTGGTATAGGAAATTATGACGTTAAGACAGGCAACATTATGCTGAAGACAAAAAATGAATATAGTTTTTGGTAGTACTGTGATAAATTTTTCTGTGTCTGATATTTTTTTTGAAGAATTCCACGACAAACAAAAAAAATTCTCATTTGTTTTCGAAGCCATTACTCAGGGATCAACAACTTAAACATAAATATTGATTTGAAAACAAGTCGCGAGAAAAACTTCAAATTTCGTTTTTCTTTCATAAACTTACCCCACTGCAGGTAAAGGTGAGTTGCCATGTTTAACTTGTTGACCTGGTTCTAATGCTCTGGAAATAAAAATTAAAACAAAATGATAGAACATAATGGATATTAGTGATGAGAAGCGAGTGCTGTTTTTACTCTAAACAAAATATCTAAGTAACTCATGAAAAAATTTGAGTTGGAGAGAGTTTTCTATCCCATGCAACATTATTAGGATTTATTTTGATTTAGTTTTTGGTATTTTTGACTTGGATTGACAGACATATTTCAAATAGAAAACGAAACTACGGATATAAAGGTTGAACAAGTTACCGAAATAGTATTTATTTGATTTTTTCTTTTAATTTTATAAAAAATGAGTTGGTACTAAAAAAAATAGAAAAAAAATAGGTACTCACAAAGCTCTGTTATGATGACCGGTTTGGTTAGATTCAAGATGACTTCTATCACTAAAAAAAGGAAACATAATGTTATATAGAAACAAAATAAAAATATTTTTCAAGCCCTCTTGAATCCAATGTGCAGGTGTTATTATTCCCAATTTCTAACGCAGTTAAGCAAAAAATTTATTTATAATATAAACAGAGCATTGCGTGTGTGGTAAAAGAAAAATTAAGAGCAAACTATCTACTAAGAGGGAATTAGAAGCAGTTGTCAAAATGCATAATTTAATAATAATATTATTGTTTATATATGAGAGATTTATTATTTATTATTAGTATTTTTTTACTCCTAGTCATATATTCGAATACCAAGACTTCATAACAAAACCAATCATCTTTTCCTCCACAAGTTTGCGTGATGCACAGCATACAAAAAACAATACGATAGATTTTGAAATTTTGGCATTCCCTGTAACAATTTTTTCAAATAATCGTCTTTGGATCCATCCGTTTTCCAGGATATTCCAAAGATGTGAAGTGGAAGTAGGATACTGCTTTCTGACTTTCCAATTTATCCCACAACAACTGAATTGGACTGAAGTAACAACCAAATTATTACTTTTAGTACATTATTTCTTTCCAATTCTTTTAAATACTCTTTGCACAGCTTCACGGAATGATTGGTGTCGTTGTTGTACTGGAAGATGCCAATCAGAAACTGATCTAAACGTACTATATCTTTAATATCTTTTTATAGCAGTTTTTCTTCAAAATCCCTTCAATTTTTACTAGGTCTCCAGTCGCCTTTCTTCCAAAACATCTTTCAGTGGGGATTACACATGGATCTTCTTCCTTTCACCTCTTTTCTTAGACCAAACTACCTCAAACTTTGACTTATAACTCCATTAATCACTCTCCCATCTTTTCATGCGACCAATTATGTTCTTTAGCCCACCACAATGTCATTTTAACGTCTTAAAAGAGGTTTCTTCACTGCTACCATTCCAGAAAGACTATTTTTTGACTATAGAAGTACATCCATAGATCTATTGATATGAACCGCTATCTCTGGGTGCGTGACTCGCTGATCGTGTACTGATCATTTCAAAACATTCATCTTCAGCGGATGTGGTTTTTCAAAACCGTTTTGGAAACGTTCTCTATCGCTCAAGCTCCTGGTAGGTTACTTTTGTTTTAATTATGAAGATTTGTGATTAATGTACGAGTTTCAATAGATAGTTCCTTGGTTTCACCTATTTTAAAACTTTCTCACAAGGAACAGATGATTTTTTTGTTCTTGCCAGTAAAGTATAGGATCATACTTTGGTAGTACAACTGCTTGCGATAAATAATGTTCAAATTCTTCGTTTAAGCCTTGAGGAAACTAAGCTCGCAGTCATTTTGCGAGTTTTTGAGTAATTAACCCTTTAACCGGCAACAGTAATATCACGAGTACATTCAACTAATTGTAAATAATTTTCACCAAAACACAAAAAAATGAGACGATTTTCAAGGGTGTAATATCTATTCACTGAATCAATTCAATACAACATATTGATTTATTTAGTCTGAGAAATCGATACCTCGATTAATCGATTCTAATCGACATTAATGTTTCACATACTTTTCAAATATCTTTCCCGGTAGAAATTGAAAAAAATCGACTGTCTAAATGTTAAATTTAAATCCCCTCAATTCTATATAACCAATCCTAAAAATAAAACTAAACCGTTTGAGCTTTTTTGTTAAATGTTGACTTAGTGTGAAGCAAAAATCGAAAAAGTTGTAACACTATTGACATCTAGAACATAGTTTAAAGCAAAAATGTTGATCTATAAAGATTAATTGTTTAGTTTAGAGATTTGAATAATGCTTATAACAGAGTCAAATAGCCCAGCGTACTATGACTGAATCCTGAAACTTTTCAGACATATTTGTGGTTATTATTACTAGTTTTTGTTTAAAAAAAACACATAGTATAAAGTAACGACAGAAATAAGAGCTACTAAGTTATTGATACTATTTATATTAACCTTATAAATTCATATACATAATTCAACAGTCGAATATACAATAATAAACTAAAGAAAATGTTATTAATACTTTGGTCTTAGATTACAAGTGCAGGTTATCTCAATTTTTCATTATTTTTCCGTAAATTAACAAAAAAATAGTTGTAAATGATATATTGAAAAGGAACTTATTTGAGACAACCTGTACAGATATGAAATAAATAGCATGTCGTGTTAATATTGAACACTAGTCCATATCTTATAACAAGGTATCAATATTTGTACCACTGAAAACAATGAGGGCTACGGTTTTTATACCACGGAAAAGTAAGGTTAAAACTTGTTATTAAGTACATAGCAACTGAATTTACATATAAATCATTTATTTTCTTAAAGCAGTAGTGAGAAATGATTCACAGAGATATGTATTGAAAACCTTTTTATTCTTGAAACCTTCTCCCAAACATCTGATATGCCATTTTGGAGAAATTCACCTCTAGGGGAAAATGCAGCCCTGGTAGCCCCCATCGGTGCAATGTAAATTGACCTTATGAACAAAAACTAACCGAGTAATGTTTTTTTTAGGAAATTAATAAATATAGGTAAAACCGAAATAATATTTGAAAATTAGAACGCATCCAAAGGTCGCTTAACATAGAGCAAGATTCATGCATTAGTTTGGTGTCGGTTTTATTGAAACAGAAAGGGAAAATTTCCAATGAAATCAATAAATTTTGATCCATTATACTGCAGTGCTAACAGGCGTAAGCTAAAGAAAACCAAGGTCTTAGAGCCAGTTATTTTGAAAATTTAGACGTTTCTAAAGGTCACTTAACATAGAGCAAGATTCATAGAAATCTAGTCACTTTCCTTGACCAATTGAAGCATTTTTACTTCTTCATTTTCTGTAGCGAAACCTTATGTTTTATGATTTTTGATGGTGTTATTTTAATTTTGGGGGTTAACAGCCACACAAAAGAGAAATATATTTTGTTATTGGTGGCCAAGATCCTGTAGCAATATTTTGATTAAGCAATTTAAAGCTCCATGTCAAGAAAATAGAGATTGCAGTGAAACTAGTATTCAACATTGATTATTTTCTAATTGACATTTTTGTTTGACAGAATATGAACGTTAAAATGTATAAAAAGTAAATTTCAAATCATAACTTGAGATCCCATACTTACAAATTTAAGCTTAGAGTAAACATTTTCCTAAAATTATTGCACTAATATTAACGGACAATATGGCATTAAATTATCACTAATTTTAAAAGAGCTTCTCTGAAAAGGGATTTCGATTCACAAAATTTGAGATTTTTTTAATTATTTTGTTAAATGTGTCTTAAATATCTTCGATCGAGTCTGAGGAAAATGGAACCATAAGATGTTGATAACAAAATTGAAAGTAGTTGAGGTTAGGTCTGGTATTTTTCAAATTTAATGCGATATTGTCGGTTCTCTGGCATAATGGATTAGATACTAACTAGCAAAATGAAATAAAAAAATATTTTCGTCGAGGTTTTAATAACTATTGGATAAAAAAGCATTAAAAAATTTGTTGCTGTTCTAATTTAGTACTCATTACAAAATTGAAAATAAAGGACTAAATACAAATATAATGTGAGGTTATGATTTGTGGTGTTTATTAAAAAATTTTGTTTGAATTAGATTTTTTCTCAAATATTTCAGTAGTTTTACATTTGTGAACGTCAAAATTTGTTTTCTCTAGGAAAACGAATCAGACTATAAAAATCTAAACGAAATCACATATTTCGATTACCAGATTTTACAAATTGTATATTAATAGAATGGTCGTCAATTTATATACTTTTTTAAATACTGAGCGTTGAAAAATTATATAATTTTTCTTCGAAATTTCTTAGTCAAATAAGTTTCTGCTATGTATTTCAACCGAAAAAAATAATAATAAAATGGAAAGTTGCTGATATATATATATTTAAGAAGAGTTGTACAAAATGATCTTGATTAAGGACACCCTTTATTTCAAAAAGTTAATAATATATGGATAAAAAACATTTAAACTGTTCTTTCTTTATATATAATATATTGTTATACAGTGTTTTCAAAATCCTAATATGGTAATAGTGATCTAAAAATCCAACTACTGAGGAGTAGAAAATTGATAAAACAAAATTAAGTGCAAAATTGGATCAAAAATTGTACGTAACATGCAGTTTTCAACCACATATGAAAAAAAGCCTTCATTTCAAAATAAAACATTACCCCCCATTTACTTCAAATTATTCAAATTTCACTTAACAAGCAAATATTTTGATACCGGAATCAAAGGAGAAGTCTTCCTGATATAGTCTGGAGTACCACAGTGTTCTGGGGGCTATTGTTTTATTCACTACGTCTTCATACGACTGCAAATACTGTAGTAAAAACATTTGCAGATGATACAGTGATTTTATATAGTCACAAAGATCCAGCAACTGTGATAGTTCATCAAATACCATTTAAACCTCTTGGAGGATTGAACGAGGAAGTTGAAAGCAGAGATAACATCGAATTTGGGAAAGAATCAATGTCCAACAGTCAATATGAATCATGTAAAAATACTAGCAACACGTTCATTCCGTTATCTTGGATTCAAACCTAAGCTGGAAAAAGCACATAGTCAAAAAGTGATTTGAGCTTCAAAGTTACTAGGAAGAAAATCCAAATTAACTATGGACAACAAGATATTAATTCATGGGATTAAGGTATAGAACTTTGGGGTTGTGGCAGTAAATCAAGTACCGTCCACCTTCCTTCAGAGGTCTCAATAGAAAATACTTTGTGCAATGGTGAAGCACTTATCATATGATACTCTCCATAAACACCTTGGCATACCGTACATCACAGAAGAAAACCAGAAGCATAGCAGCAAATATCATTATCTACTAGAGGGACATCCTCCAATAAACCCTTTTTTAGAATCCCAAATAAACGCCCTATAGATCTTGAATAAAATATAGATGACCCTTCACTAGAATAGATATTTTAGTGAGTTCTAAGCTAGCCAAGTAGTGATTTTTGTTATAAACCTTTTTTTGGCAAGTAAAATGCCTAGAGTGTATAAGATTCGCCTGGTTATGTTAGGTGATTTCCGATAACATCAACATATCTTTTTCCTCTAAACTACATTATCTATGGGCGTGGAATCAAGAAGACTTAGATCGTAGAACCAGTAACTTTGGTCATCTTAGAACTCAGGAAATCATAAATTGATGGTTTTAAGAGCACAGAAAGATTATTGGTTGATTGATATTTCCACAGCCCGACAGGGTACTACCTACAATGAATTTTTTCTATATCAGGAGTTAAAAATGGCCGGGCAACAGAGAAAAGGTGACGTGAAGGATAACAGGATTGACAATTTGATATGTACACCATAATGTTGGCGTTATAGTGAGGGTTACTATTAGATATGGTAGCAGATCACCATTGGTTTTTATTAAAAGAATAATACCAGAGAAATTATGTATTCAATCAAAACCAAAATGGTTGAGGTAACTTGGAATGGAATACCTACCTTCTTATTGGTACTAAATATAGACACTTTAGTGTGCATGAGAAATTATGGGTTTGTAACACATTGTTTAGTCAGTTTTTTTTGTGGTAAGTATATTTAGGAGACATAGAATCGCTTTGAGATGTAAAATAATTTTGTTCTGATATTGTAAGTATTGAAAACGTTCAATAAAGTAAGAGTACACTCAATCAAATATGATAAACAGGTAAAAAGTAATAATGATGTAAGTAAATGTGTTCGTACAGTCATTTTTATCCATTTTGATACAATTATTTTAAAATATGAGAAATAGAATCATAAGAAATCTATCTAAAAGTGTTTTAGAAACGATTAAATACGCCAATAAGTGCATGAATAAAAATAAAACTAGTTTAATATCACTTTTTTTAAGCTCTTCGTTCCTCTGTAATCCAAATATTATTATCATCCAAACCTTCTTGACTCCGATCGAGTATTCAACTACCTGATTCTTGGAAGACTTGGCCTTGGAGTCATGATGCTTACTCTGGAGGAGGAACTTCTTGGTGCGGTGGTACGTCCCCCGAAATCTCTCTCCTCCTGAACGAGAAACACCATGTCAATTTTGTTTGTTATACTCTGTTCAATTTTTTTTATTTTTATTTTGCAATTTGTAGGAAGTTTTGCAGATTTTCAAGGGACGGACCACTCGCATACATATATCCCCCAAAAAAATAGGAAGAACGGTCATTACAAAGCATTACACCAAATTAGACAAGTACACATAGCGACAGCGTTTTTTTTTATACAAATAATTTGTTTTTTTGCTCAAAATTTCTATGGAGTTAACTATTTGCATCAAAGGCAAGCATTCTGGGTGAAAAAATTTTATTTCTGGTGGTAGATTTTTTTGAAAGCAATCATTATAATGTACTTAATATAAGTTTTCGAAAATCTCCAACTATTATTTTTGTCCAAAGTCAAAAATGGCGAAATTTTGATCTTTTTAATATCAATCATTCGTTTCAGACTTTCATGTGATTTTCTTCACCTTAATATATTTTTATAAATTGTTTGTCTATTTCAAATCCTATTTCCGTTATGCCGTAAGGATAATACAACATTGGATTCAATTTCCATAAATTATTAAATTCATAAAAATGGCATTTTTTGCATAAGCAAGCAATACAATTAAGCTTTCAATGACATTGAAGAGCGTAAAACTTTTTCCCTATATAGAGTCAATATCCTAATTGAATCATGTGTGATTTTCTTGGCTGTTCAACTTTTTTTTTTCGATGCTCAAGCAAAATATTAATCTACATATTGTAAAAAAATTCCCCACAAGGTCCATCAAACTGATTTGCATTATTGAAAAAAGTGAGTAAGAATTAGTAATTTGAGATACCCTTGGAAATAGCCTGAAAACCCAGAAAATACCTAGAAAAACTCAGAAAATGGTTAAAAACTCCTTAAAATAGCTGTAAAAAACAAGAAAATAGCTAAAAAGACCAGAAAATAGATAGAACCCCAGAAAATAGATAGAAAACCCCAAAAATTAGCTAGAAAACCCCAAAAATTAGCTAGAAAACCCAGAGAATAGCTAGAAAAACCGAGAATATTTTCTTTACATGCATTTTAAGTGGTAAAACTTTATATTTGAATTATGAATACTTAAAATTTTTGATTTTCTTTATGTAGATTAATATTTTGCTTGAGGATCGAGAAAAAAAGAAATTTTTTTTCGGTACTACTTCTCTTAGAAATATGTATTCATGTGTTGAACGAGATCAAACCTCATGTTTGAATCTACAATTCTGGATAATTTTCCAAAATCAGTTATATTTGGTTGTGGGGTAGAAATAACATAAGTTATGAAATAGAACTTCCCCTGGTCTTTTCTATCGCGGTTTTGCTTGGAAGGCAATTAAAAAAAATCATGATGTTCGTCTTGTTTCGTATATCGAGTCCCCCATGTTACACCATGTAATGATGTAATACAATGTAATGACGAAAATAAAATCACATTTTTTATATACATATTAATTAATATTACAAAATTTTTTGTCCCAAGATATCAATTGAATAAATGGCGTATTAAAATTTGGAAGTGAGCAAAAAAATTATAGTGTTGTCAAATGTTTTAAAAGATTTTTTTTTATTTTTCACCTATTCCATTCGATATTCATTATATTTTTTTTAAACAAATCAAGCATCTTCCAAATTTAAATACAATTTCAATATTTTTAACAAATAGTTAATTTCTATTAGGACAATATTCGATAAATAAATTTTATTACAAAATTTATATGTAGATAAATCAATATGTGTGTGAGATTATCGACAAAAAGCATTTTTTTGACAGTTATTAAAATTACAGTATGTCCCAATCAAAATGAAACACCTTTTCGTTATTTTAAGATACAAATTTAAATTTCCACACAAAAGTACAGGGTGAAAAGAGAATCGACAAAAATTAAAATAACAATCGAGTTAATCGAAATTAAGATCATGCTGGTAGCAGCAGGGAAGTGTCTATAGAGATCAACTTGAAACACTCTAATTTGATCTCCTTATCTATAGAAAAGCAGCCATTAAAAACCAACCTCATCGAATACACATACATGTGAATCTTTGGCATTTTTTCATCTCAACTAAAAATTATTAAAGATAAAATAATAAGTTTAAACCATTTGTACTAAGCTACAGATATTCTACAGTGGGTTATAAATTTCAAAAACTAATTTTCTTCCAAGTGATGGTCTGGTGTGATATCAAGAAATGGATTAATTTTAAAGACTGAACAATTTTATTCGGTAAGGATTATGGGGTACAATTTGTATCAGGATATGTATGCTCAGTTATTTGGGATATCCAGCCATAATTCAAGGAATGTTAGTCATTGGTTGAACCAAAAATTTAGTATTTCCTGCACAATATTTTCAAAAAATTTACTGGATAAATATTTAATTGAGAAATGGTTTGATTCATAGGTGACCAATTTATTTCGGCTGATTATATAAAAAAATTCATCTTGTACGATTCTGTGAAAATTCAAAACTGATTTTCTTAAAATAAGGATAAGATGGAGGTGTTAAATTATTCGACACACTGTATATTTCTACCGTATGTAGATTTATATAATTTGATGGGAAAAATATTAATACCAGGGTAGGGATAGTGGAAATTTAAAAGAAATGATACTGGAAGTTTTCAATCAATAAATTTATATATTTTCCTAAAGAAAACCGGATATCCTAGTTCCAATAGATTTACTATTTTGAATGTAAAATTGGAAAATTTAAAAAATAAAAAAATTATTGAGTTAAAACATTTCAAGGAAATCGCGACTTTTCAAATCACTAAACTGGATAAAATCGATAATGGTTTCATCGATATGTAAAAAAAAATTAGTTGGATTCCATAAATGTGTATACAGGATTAATCAAAACTATGTTAAAAATTTGTAATTATACTTTTCATAGGAAAAATCCCTTCTGGTAGTACAATTACAATTTAGTACATAGCTAGTGACTCATCTTGTATAAAAAGCGCACAAAAATAGATTTTTTTTAACTATACAAAAAGCATTTACTGAGAACAAAGCCACCGTAAATTTAAGCAACTGTTAGTTTATTGTGATATGAAACAAGCAGTATAAGCGTGAAAAACTTTTTTTTAATTTTGATAGTGTAACAAGTGCTTTCTTTAAATATTAATAAACATCTAGTGATTATAATTGAAAAGAAATAAATATCATGATATGTGAGGCGGTAAATATCACAAACTTAATCCCCATGACCCAAAGTTTGACAGGATTTAGCTACATCATACATCAATTACCAGCAAACCATTAAAACATATTTCGATGATCTGAATGTGCCATAACTGGGCAAGATTTGGCTACATGATACATTCCCATGATCAGCTAACAACTGAAACATATTTCGATGATCTGAATGGGCCTAAACTGGGCAAGATTTGGCTACATGATCAGCTAATAATTGAAACATGTTTCGATGATCTGAATGAGCCAAAACTGGGCAAGATTGAGCTACATGTCACATTTCCTAGATCAACAAACAATTGAAATATATTTCAATGATCTTAATGAGCCGAAACTGAGCAAAATTTGGCTATATGATACATTTCTATAGCCAGTAAACAATTATAAAATATTTCTGAGTCTTCAAACAAACCAAAAAATTTGGTGGACCTTTTTATTGATATTTTTGGCAGAATCTCAACAATCCATCTCTTTTGGTGGATGACCAACACTTTTTTGGCAATATCTCTTTATTTTTTACTCTAAAGCTCTTATTTTAGGCAAGACTAGACTCTTATTTTTGGCAAAATGATTTTTTTGTGAAACCACGGGACAGGATCTTTCTTGTAAACATCCTTGGATATTTTTATGATGAGTTAGAATTTTCGCAGAGACCACTAGCTTTTGTTTATGGAAAAATCTTGAAGACTACAGACTTTTACCAAGACTTGAGGAAATTTATTTTTGGGCAGACTATCAGATCCTATTTCGGTTAAAATTTCAAGCTCCAATGTTTGGCCAGACCACCATTTTTTGTATTTTTTTTTGGAAAAAACTTTTGGATTAAATCATTCAAGTTTTTATTTCTGGCAAGGCTACAGAATCTTACTGAGACTTGAGGCTCTTATTTTTTTGGGGAGAATATTGGGCGACACTATCGGCTCTTATTTATGGCAAACAAATTTTTAGTTTATTCTCTTTCAAATTTCAAAGGGCACAAGGTCACTAGATTCGAGGCTGGTTTCTTTAAACTAAATAAATTGTTTATACATTTTATATTGTCTATAAAAAATAAAGCTTTAATTTTTAATAATAAAAGTGACCTCACATTATGGTCTTTTGAGCCTGGATGCAGTATAAAATGAGATTAAAACTCTTGACACCTAAATTCACTATTACACTATCAAATAAATGGAGTAAAACTATCAAAAACTCACCTTTTCGTGAAACCCTTGAGGCTGAATTTTGAAAAAAACGAGGGTCTGGTATGGGGAGAATCACCGGGTGATCCTTGGGCGTACGTTGCCCTAGGCCGGGTTTGACCAGAATGGAAAGTGCTCCTCGATGAAGTGTTCCTGGGGAAGGCCTGTTGCCTGGTGACTGCTGGTGAAGCAGTTGTGCGACTACTAAAAATAGAAAAATGATAAAAATGTAACATCAATTTAAAATTGAAATGATCACGTCCTCCAAATGGAACTTTTTTTTTCAACTATAAATCATTTCAATGTATGCAAAAAATATTAGTGCAACGGTAACAATAAAATATGTTGTGAAGAGTCACATTAGTTTGGGTATGAGTACAAAAACAAGACACGATAAAAAAATAATATGAAAAATGTTTCGTTCATACAATGTATGGAATTTGAAATATTTTGAGTTTTTATCGATAAGCATGCAAGATGAACTACACCATATAGTCAAAAATATGGTAAATACAGGGTTAGTATATTCTATTAAACAAATAAGTGATAAAACATGTGGATGAAAAAAAAAACAATACCGAGCTTTAAAAAAAAAACTAACAAGTAACATCTACATTTAAGACATGGGAAACGATAAAAACATACATATTTTCTAGATAAATTTTATTCAATTACTGTCTATTATTGCTGGAACCACGTCCTTAAAGGTGGTTTTTTCTGCAGGACCTAGTCCTAATCTGGTGGCAACGAGTATTAATCCCCCACTGGGAGGTAGTACAGAAAAAGGTATCAAAAATGAAATCTCGTTATCTAAGTAATACCCGTAATGAAAAATCCTTTATTTTTGTGGCATCAAGAGACACAATAATTGACAAAATATTCAGAATATTGAATAGAATCAAATGGAGTATAGAAGCTAAAGAATAGTGTCTATTTTTTTTGTTTTCAATTGAGGTGTTTGTATAATCAGAATAGTACCATATCTGGAATGTAGACATTTTCAAATAAAATCAGTGGTACCTCAATATTTGACTATTTTTTCTACTCATTGTTCACAGCTATTTTTTTTTAATAAACTAGAGCTACTATAATAATGTTCTATGGATATAAAGGATATTAATGGTAATGAAAATAACTGCTAAGCATGCAAAAAAAGGATTGAAGGACCTGAGCTCTATAGTTGAATCGTCAGCGGAAAAATATTAGAAGATTTTTATAAACTATTTTGTGAGAATTAAAGCGTGTATTAACACCAAGCCGTTTAAAGATACTTTACAAATTTTTCTTACGGTTGATTAATTTTTAATACCCAGTATATTTTTCTCTCCACTATTATCTCATTTTTCCGAAACTGATCCAAATTTGATAGTTTGTTTTCACATTATGACAACAGCATTCTCTAATAAAATATTTTTATAATCCTCTGTAGTGTTTTTTTTTCGTATCGGTGACGGAATCAAACCGCTTTGTGTAAACCTACCATAACGATAACGCAATCCAATTAATTAACAAAAAAAATGTATGTTTTTATTCGTATTCCCGTGTTTGACCGTTTCTTTTTTTGTTTTCAGGTCAACCTACCTAGTGCGTAAAGGGTCAGTAGCTGGCTCAGGGCCGCTACTACTGACCGATGCCGATTTCACGTGGCCCTTTCCAGGCCTTAAAGTATCTCCGGCGCCGATAGCATCAGGTCTGCGCATGCGGTTAGCAAAAGAACAATAAATATACTTTCGGTTTTTAAGGAAAATAAAATGGTAAAAAACAGAAGGGGTTTATGAGGTGACAGTTATTCTAACTTGTTAAAAGCTACCTAACGAGTACATAATACAATTCGTAATGATATTTAATCCGTTGAGGTAAGGATGCGCCAACTCGGCATATATTTCAGGTAAACGAAAAGGTAGTTCGAGTTCAATACAACAACTCATCACCATTTTTAATCCATCGAGATAAGAATGCGCCAGCTTCAGACGGGGATATTTCAGGTAAACGAAAAGGTAGACAGAGTACATAATAGAACTATTGACGGATTCATTTAGAGTATTACCTGGAATTTAGTACCATACCGATGGAGGTAAGTTCGCTTATAAACTTTTATGTTTTAGGTTAGGTTAAGAAATACACTCTAAATATATATTTTATTTTTCATTTCATAATTAAAATCCTGAGCTGCATAAACTTCCGTCACGAATTGTCTAATCTTCATAACGACCACGATCACATTGTAACACAAGTTATAGTTTTATGGCGAGTTGGCGCACACCGCTGAATTTTAGTTAAAAATTTTTACTATATTGAGTCGACAAACATCGAAAATAAAAATCTCATTTTTTATCTTGTTGACTAGATTAATTATAAATAAAATTTTAAGTAATTTTTTTTAAATAGAGTCCAGAATTTCGAGATTTACACTGTACAATGGATGTGGCTATAATCAATAACGAAACTGGTGCTGAAAAGAGAACACGTGTTTCTTTTTTTCTTCTTTCATTATAATTTTTTGAGCAGTGTTTATAGAGGAAAAAATTATTGAAATTTCAAATATTTTGTAGGTAGTTTAAACATTTCAGTAAGGCAGTCATAATGCGTGACGTATAGGTATAAAATAAACATTGAACATATGATTCCAAGTAAATACGACAGAAAGTATTGGTCGTTGTATTTTTTTCATTTTTCAGTGAATTCCATGTGAAATTTCGTTGATAAATTTCCAAAAACAAAGCAATAGAGGACAGTGCTGCATTCGAAAGAGGCAGCTTTACATTAAACAACTTCCCGAAGTTGGAGTTTTTTTTTATACGATCGTTATATAAATAACCACACATCATAATCTAATTAATATAAGGTAATGAAGAATAATTCGAAAGAGGAACTTACCCCGGTGTATCGGCGGACATATTTGTTTTTTCCGTACTGTCCGATTTGCCATCGTAACTGATCGTGGATCTTCGACCGACAGTAGTTCCTAAAGATAATGCTTGGTTCTTATTAAATACTGTTCGAGCTTTAGTCGGAGCTTGTATACCTAATGTGACAAAAAAAACAAAAAAAATGGACATAGACACTACACTAACGAAAGGGAAGGAGAAAGTAGGTTAAGGTGGTGACAAAAAAATTAGGTATAATAAACAGGACAATGAAAAACTAAATGATAATCCGATACAAAGCTGAATATTTTATAATAATTATTCCACAATGATTTGTTGGATTCCGATTAGAGCCAATCTATTTTTTGACAAAACTAGTCAAAATTTTTGGTTGATTTGACAACAATAGTTTTTTAGTACTTCTTTTATCCAGCTAGTGTCCTACAGCTCAAGATAATAACCCAGATAGTGCAGTGGTACTTACCGCTGAAATGCCACAATGTATTCGATGAGCTAGCTGGAGAAAGGGCAGTACTGCTATAGATCACTAAAGATTCTGGAGGAACTTTGATTAATGGACACTTTGAGCTGTTGGAAAGGCAATAAAAACAAAAAGGCTTCAGTCATATGGCAGCAGACGGGCCGAAACCTTCATAGACGAGATAAATTCGTCAGATTGGGTGGTAGAAATAGAACAGATGGAAGGCAAATACTGTTGATTATTACACTGTAATACATATCCTCTCCAGCTGTCAAGCTCTTACTAACACATGAAGGAAAATCCTAGGATTTGACCAACTGGGAAGAGTTCAATTTCACATATAGAGAGCTTACATGTACTAGAGTAACCCAGATGGCTATAAAGGGGTAACAAGACAAATAGAACCGACAAGGCCTTCCTATTCTTGGTGGTAGTAGTATTAATAGAACAATTCAGTAAAGTATACATAGAGTCCATTGAATAAATGCGATGTATAGTGTAGGGGGTACACCACGATGAACTAAGTAGACATGTATATCGCAAACTACTGGTGATATTTCGTGAAAGTTTGTAAACGGAAGTTTGCATCAGTTAAAATGTTTTTTATTGCATTTTTGGATTCGGCGAAGGATCGCATATATCGTATGTCCAAGCAGCAAAATATTCATTTTTCGGAAAAAGAGAGAGCCAGTTCAAAAATCAACCGAAATTGGCTCAATAAAACCTGTACCTTCCTATCTATTTGAAAATGTTTTACGCGATTTGTAATCCAGAAATTTCTGTTAAAGCTGTGGAAATTTTGTGTTTTTCTATAAAATTCGTTTTAATTTACGATTTTGTTTTTTGTTTAGGTTAAAATTTCAAGTGAGAATCTAACCTATTGGGTAGGCAACCACTTATACATTCGATATCCTTAAAAACTAACCATTTTTATAAGTCTTCAGTTCATATAAACTTAGTAATTCAGGTTATAAAGAATATCAGTTTCAATTAACCTCTCCTTTATTATAAAACAATCAAAAAAATTCAATTTAGGGTATAATTGTGAGCCACCTCAACTTTGATAATCCCAAATCTTTCGTACTCCTATTTTTTAGGGTGGCATCGATGGAAAACACAATTTTTGACCATTTCTAGCATCATAATTTTTTTTTATTAGTAATTTTCAAATAAATTTAAGATGCTTCAGATCCTTATTATAATGAAATCAAAACTCCAATATACAAAGTTCCAGGAAAATATGTTTCCTAAATACATATCGACTTAGCTCATCTTGTTACGTTCAGTTGTGGTAACATATAAATGTCATAATTGACATATTTTAATGACTTTCCAGTTTTGTATCAGGTTTTTTTAAATGAAATATGATTTTTTTAAGCGCGACAACTCACTGTTTTCCGTCGTAGTTTTGGGTTGAGCACTGGCAGGTCTTGCGTTTAGTCTTGCGCTATTTTCTTTAATGGTAGCACTGTCGACGGTATTTTGTCGTTTAAAACCGGACGATTGTTGATTGTTAATTTGAGCGGCAGGTACTTGGGGTTGAGCGCCTGTTCTTAATGTTTCACCTAAGCAAATATAACGACAAAATTAAAAATCGTCAAGATTTACATAATACAGTTTCTTTCAAAAAAGATGCGACACCTTTGCTAGATTTTGGTAGAAAAATGTTTGTGGATATCGTTCTTTTCAGTTTTGGGTATATATTTGGTAATTTTTTTTGTTTTTTTTTTCGAAATGTTTTGTTAATTTTCTGATTGTTTTTTTGTTCATTTTTTGGTTATATATTTTGAAATTTCTTGTTTTTTTTTAAATTTTTTGTTTTTGGTTATTTTTGTTTTATTTTTTGTTCATTTTTTGTTTTTTGTTCATTTTTTGGGCATTTATTCTGAAATATCTTGATTTTTTTGAAATTTTATTTTTATGTTTGTTTCTTAGAATTTTTTGTTTGTTTGTTATTTTTATGTTTGTTTTTATTCATTTTTTGTTTTTTTTTTCATTTTTTTGAGTATATATTTTGAATTTCTTGTCGTCGGCTATTTGGTGAACCGGTTCACCAGGTTACAGGAAAACCGTAGTAAACCTGCAACACCGACGTTAGAAATAAATAAAAAAAATTATGCGATTAAAAATGTCATTACAATGTTGCCAATAGTTTCGACGTAAAAGTATATATTTATTAAACAAATCCAATGTATTATATGAATTCTAGCGAAGATGGTACATCTTTTCTAAAACACCCTGTAAGAGGAATTAATTTCGCATGCTTTAGAAGTAACTATGTTAACTTTTTTCTCAACAATATATCTAACTATTGAAATCATTCGCATACAGATTGTCCCAATATCAGCAGGCAATTTTACATACTTTATCCACGTATATAGGGTGGTTAAAAATTTTCACTTACCACAGTATTTTGAAAAATAACAATTTGAAAATAATTCAAAGAATATTGACAGTTACATAAAAGTTATTATGTATTGCAATCGTGAAATATGATCAAAATTGATGGCATTTCACATTAGATTCAATATTACATTATACAGATTGTTTTTTTATTTAATTTTTTATTTATTTATTGATACTCTCATTTATTGTGGTATTGAAAATTATTCCTAAAAGCCAATCATTTATTTATTTATATATAGCTACTTTTTCCCAATCTACATTTTGTATAGGGATGCAGAATTTCGTAAAAAATACATTACCAGCATGCATATAATATTAAATTTAAAATTAATCTGAGATAACTTCTGTTTGAAATTGTTTTAACTGTATAAGAAGTTTTATACAGTGCTTCACACATCCTATATATTTAGTCGAATGAATTTTTTTATGTTTCTTTCAATTATAAAAAAATAAACAAGTAGTGAAAAAAATTAAATTAAAGTATACTTCAATTGATTATAAATGTTATTAAATTTGATCTCTTTTATAAACAAAACATAAGATCATTTTTATATATCTCCCTGTATATTTCATAATTTTTAGTAAATTTATTATTCGTGTGACCTTTAAAGCTGCTGTAAGTAATAATTATGAAAAATTCAACTTAAAATACATCCAATGTTAACTTTTACATATTTTTAGTCTACTTTCTTGCCCTGCAACAATATAAAGTAAATACGGATGAAAAATGAGTGAAAAAAATATTTTTTGATTTGGAAATATAAGAAAAATGGAAAAATATGGAATAAATTTACTAAACTAATGAAGACAGTACTATGAAGTGAAATTTCTACTATTTAACGTTGAAAAAACCTGCAGGAAAAACTATTGCCGAAGCATACATCAAAAGCCGATATACAATTTAGGCTTTCTACATCTTGTATATATATATATGTATAGGTGAGTGTTTATGTGTGTGGAGTTTACTCACAAATATACGACCATCTAACAAACAAACACCTACCTATGGTTCCACCTGAAAAGAACAGAGAAAAAAATCCAGTCAGTTAACACACAAAAGCAGGAAAGGCTCTAAGCTGGATTTATTCAACCTGCTTTTTTTATATAACATATTGTGATAAAATAAATAAAAAATAGTTGAAGCATTTCGAAAGAAATTTATGTTTGATTGTCAAAATGTGTAAAATTGACTATTTTAATTTTTTTTTTAAATTGATTTCTACATATTGACATGTTTATAAGAAAATAGAAGAGAGCTAGTGATGACTAGAAGACATCAGAGGTTAAATTTTACGACTTCTATATCTTGAGTTGTTAATAAATCAATTCACAACCAAAGATTTGAATCTACACCTGGATAACCATACTCCGAATAATCATATCTCATCAAACAAATACAAATTGTAGTCTGGCAACTACAATTCTATATTTACGTACAAGCTCATTGAGATTAAATAATCTCTGACCTGATAACAATAACCTGACACCAAAAAACCATATCTCCATAACCTTAGAACCACAATTTCTCTATTCAAGAAGACGATCAATCACAAATCAAAGTTTTGAAACTTGTTCAGGCACCATTAAGAACGAATAGTATGCCAGGATAACTATAGCTCGGACTAGCTACGCCTAAGCAACAAAACACAAACTCCAATGTTGGCACAACAATTTTCTAATCACGAACCACTTCATTAACATTAAATAGTTAATGGTGAATGACCATCTGGACACCGATCAACAAAGTTTCAGCAATTAAACTCAAACTAATGTTTGAGATTTACCGTTTTCCAGTTAGGAAACAGTCCATTAAGATCAATATCACCAAAAATGAGTAGTCTATGTTTGGATAACCATAGCCTGGACAATAATTAAGCATGTCTAACTAACTAAACACAAACTGCAGTCTTGGTATCACAATTTTCTAATCAGGAACCAGTTGCTTGGTTTACGCCTTGTTAACCTCAGCAACCAAACACAAACTATAATTTTAGTATTATAATTTTTTACAAACTGATACTAGTGAAGCAAGTTTTCTATTATTTCTACTCTGACTTCAACTGAAAATTACATTTCAACATGTTTATTGCTTTTATGTTGTAGAAAACAGCAATAAAATCGAGATTTATTACAGTTTTTACCATTAACCAATTTTTTTTAACACTTTAATTGCTCCCAATCCAGAGTCATCTTCTAAAAATAATTTTGATGTGAAAAAATAAGATATAAACCAAACACCCAGTATATTCTTACTGTCAATATAAATTTCTTTACCCGGCAGAAGATTTTTTTATTTTGTAATATTCCAGAATTTGTTAGATCATGCATCCTATAATGTTAACTGTACATGTTCAAAGCAACAACCAACGTTGCCATTCTTCAATATTTTTTTTACAATGCAAGTATTAATATTGCGGTTTTAATTTTTGAATATATGTTAGTTAGTAAGCAGACATGCCTCTTCAACGCACGACCGTTTCGATAAACTGATTTTTTTAAATTTGAAATTATTCATTTCAATTTGATGGGAAAATCGCAAGCAGTTCTACAGAAAAAAAAATTATTGTATTATATTGTTTATAATACTGAAAAAGTCTCGGTTATAAGTAGGGCTACAACGTTTGAATTCACCACTAAGGGCTTAGGTATAAATTGGGACCTTTAAATTGTAATATCATGTCAAGGAGGCTCTAATTTTAGGAAAGCACTGTATATTGGAACTTGAATAATTTCTGATGGTAATCAAACCTGATGAATGATAATTTTTATTGCAAGTATGAAAAACAGTAATGGAAAGAATAATTGAGGATGGAAACAGCGTGAAAAAGGAATAAAGAGAAAAGATAGACCACATTAAGAAACTGGGGACCAAAACTTCAGAGGTATTGAAGATGATGACGACAAAGGTTATAAGACCGTGGAAGAAATGAGAAACCAGAACCTTCATCGAACACCTGAAAAGGTAAAAGGGGAAGAAAAAAATATTTGCGTTGAAGATATTTAGACCAACTTTGAAAATATTGAAGACAAAACTTGAAATACTTCAAAAATTAACAACATACATAGGATTGTGATAAATACTCTGTCAAATTTGTCAAAAATACATATTTAGGGATAATCAGGGATCCTGGTTGTTCCTGATAATTACAAGGAAATTATTTATATTCAAATTAATTTTGACAGCTGTACTGAAGTCCTCACTCACCGGTGGTATCAGCTAGTGAGTATGACAATCATGATCTTTAATTTTCATAAGAAGACTGATCTACTGCACACAAACGTAATATAAGGGAATGTCTAATTGGGCATCTATTTTGACAGATATAGCTGAAGATCTCACTCACTGGTGGTGTCGGGTAGTGAGAATAAAAATGATGGTCTCCAATAAGACTCACCTACTTCACACAAAAGAAATATTGGTCAAATTGGGCATCCAATATGTCCAATAAGAAGTTTTATTTCATTTGATAATAGTAGGTTCAGTTCAATCTTGATTTTTCGTAAAATATTTATGGCGATCCATTGAACCATCAACCATATAGTAAAAAAAACAGTTTCATAAATTTCTATTCATAATGTTAACGTTTTGTAGTCCTAGAAAATATCGTCGTAAGCTCTCCAGGGTAGTTCTAGAGCATTTTAGAATATTCTAGTATATTCGGTAACAGCTGAATCGTATGGGGAAAAGTAAAATTATAGGGGAAATTATATCCTCTATAACTTACTGATAATAAAAAATCTGTTTGGTATTATACCATTCATTAAAAGTGAAAAGAAGAAATTTGAATAAAGTTATAGTATTTTTCTGTAGAACAACTATGAATTGTATCCGGTATACCAATTATTAAATCCACCGAGTTGTATATCAGGAATTGTTCATCGTAAAACTATGAAAAAATATTATTCTATGCTAATTTTCACGTCTTCTAGTTTTTTCATCGATTCATTTCACTAAAGACTGTTGTACTACTTCCTGCCGGATCTAATTAACATAACCTCTAATAACCAATCAACAATTCTTGATATATATATATATATATATATATATATATATATATATATATATATATATATATATATATATATATAACCCGAATATCTGTTCATGGGATAATTGTTATATTTTTGTTAATAGAACATTCACGTAATATAGGATCGCACAAACAAACTCACTTTTTTTATGTAATTGGAGCGCGAGATCTGGTAAAAGTGCCAAACCGGGCCCTGTCGCTAACGAAAACAATATTTTATTAGTAATTTTAGGTAATCGAGTTAAAATTATTTTTAAAGGAGTAGAAATAAAAATAAAAAGCTAGTCGCGAATTTTTTAGTTAATTAATTTGAAGATTTTTTTTTTATTATTTTATTTACATAGTTTTAGTAATTTTAATATAGTGTAGTGTGTAGAGTAGTGGAAATATTTAAATGTCAAAGTCGTGCCCCCCATTCGTGAAATGAAATTGTGCAGCTCCATATTGGGGTAGAAAAGTCCAAAAATGATTTTAGGTTAACATAGTTATACAAATTCTGTTAAAATTATAAATTATTTAAGAAAATACATGTAGAGCTGCACAAAATGAGAATAAATTGCAATTTATTAAATAGAATAATCATATTTAATAATTAAAAAAGAAAAATCACACCTAGAATCGAAATCATAACTTTTGTTGATAAATTATCTTCATTTAGGTCTATTTTAATAAAAATTCCATTTAAAAGCATAAAATCTTGACTATTCCTCAAAATGTAAATTTTTTATGCTTCCCAACGAAATTTTAATCCTAAAATCAAGTAAATCAAATAAACAAAACCATTTAAAAAAAGTCTAAGAAATGAGAACTTGAAGACATTACAATTTTTTAGCTCATAATTAATGTCAACTTTCTCAACTATCACTTTGACATTTTAAATATTGTTAAAATGGATATTTATGAGAGATATTATGAACTGATTTTGAAATAATAAGCAAAAAAAGCGTGAAGTTTTAGTAACACAAAACACGCGCAAATAAATTTATCCACAACCAGATAAACAAGTTTACAAGTGAAAATAGCTACACAAAACAAAAAATTATAAAAATAAAATTGCACACATAAAAAATTACTAAAATCTACCTATCTAGTAACATCAATTGAAATAGTAATAAAAATTGTTGAAACTGAATATTCTGTACATTTTTTAGCTTTAAAATGAATAAATTCACATCGAAATAAAAATATTCGAATGAACATGTCAAAAAACTTTAGATAAACAACAGTCAGTAATTATGGAAAACACTGTATATTGAAGGAACTTCTAAATATATTTTCTGATGGTAAGAATGCATACAGAAACTAGAAGAATAATTGAGGAAAACAAACAGGAAGACAAAGAAAGGTAGCCAACATAAAGAAACCGGTGACTAAAAACTTCAAAGACTTTAAGAGTACAAGATCGTGGAAGAAGCTGGCACAAGAGGAACCAGAACCCTCATCTGACAAAGGGAAAGAAAGAAAGATTTATCTTCATTAAAAATATTTTGATAAACCTCCAAAATATAAAAGACGTAACTTGAAATACATTTAAAAATTAAAACTAACGTAGGATTGGTTCCTTCTAGTCTAGTTCATATCATCAGTTAATTTTCCCAGTAAAAAAATCATTAGGAAAGGAAAAATATCATTAAATCGTAAACAGATGATTTAAAAACAAGTATAAGAGGTGGAGTACTGGGTAAGCTGATACCTTATACTCATCTAAGCTTCTGTCCAAACTATTGAAAAATGTATGGAAAGAAATACTCAGAAATGTACAATATTTATTGAAAGTCAACCTGCTAATAAAACTCTAAAAATAGAGATTTTTTAGTCCAGATACTGAATATACAGGAAATGAAGAAACTAATACTAATAAAGGAGCAATGAGCCTGAAGTCTTTCTATTGTGGTTTTAAAAGAAAGATAAATCTCATAAAAGAGGTACTCTCATCGAGCTGGAACACGCTTTTAGTATCCCAAAACCCAAAAAGTAATAGGATCTTGATAAAAAAAACTACTCCTCTGACTTTGGGGTGTTTGATTGAAGCATCTTCTAGGTATTGACTTATGGCTAAGAAACACTAACTTTGATACAAAAATCTATAAATAAAATAAGAATAACTCAATGAGCCATGGAGAGGTCCATGTTAGGAGTGACAAATGGAACTGAACTGACCGTGTCCCTAGATAATAGATTGGATGCAACATACGAAAGACTGAGCAAAAAAGTTAAGAGAGATTTATGTCCAGTAGTGGAGGAGGATAAATGATGATCCTCTTAGTTGCCTACTTATAAAGCGATACCGCTTCAGAAAACAGTTCATGCAAATTATATTTTTGACAAGAAACGTGGCAAAAAATACCGCTTTTGATAAGAGGTGTGCAAATGGAAGAGTCGTAGATTTCAAAAACAGTTCTTATTGAAATTTCTAATCTACATCTACAAAAATAGCAATTATATAAAAAAACTAACAACAAAAAATTGTGAGAAAAGACATATTGAGTTAATGGATCCCAATACTTATAAACATAAAATAAACAAAAGTACATTAATTGAAAAAATATTCTGCAACTTTTGAACTGCTACATTTTGTTTATCAGAAAAGTTTAAAGACCAACTGTTATTTGTCAATATCTTATGAAATTTTTATAAATAATGCCAACTTGAAATTACTTAACTTCCTATACTATCGGGAAAGTTGACAGATGGGAAATTTTTTAAAGGCATGTCGAATTTCTAACCTTATTTTTCAAAAATGTTGGCACAATTTAAAAAAATTACACTTACCACTTACTATGTTTTCATAAAAATGGATATTTCAAAAAAAGCAGGTCGCACAAATAGCAAAAAATCGAAGAAACAACAAAATCAAAAACAAAAATTTCTTTTCGAATTGAAAATCAGCTTCTTAAGATGTTGTTATCTCTTGACAAAAAAAAATAATCGAAATCAAAAAAAGCACAAATTGGACATTCAAACCTACCGCCACTGGATGCTCGCCTATTTGGTTTAGCGTGCGTCGCAGAAATAGAGCGATGCACGCCTCTATGTTGAGGACTTTGTATAGCTGGTTGGGGCGCAGCCTGTTGTTGTCCGGTCATGTTGCGCAAAGATAAACTGCTACCGCTTCGACTACCATCACTTTCCGGCTATATTGAAAGGAATTTAAATCAAAAATGCAATAAAAGACTTGTCGCGATGATAAATTATTGTTAAAAGCTCAAATGTGTTAAAAAAATTATTGTTAAATGATAGAAGTTTGTTATAAAAAAATTGAATTTTGTATTTTTTTGAAGAATCATAAGAAAAATTTATTAAAAAAAATTATACCGGATACTGAAAAAATATAGAACACTGGACAAAAGTAGGTACTAAGAAAATAAGATGAACAGGACAATTATCGGTATCCTGTAATGGTCTAGACAAAAATGGAAAAATGTAAGCAGAATAAAAATCAATAATTATAAACTAAAATTTGAAAACAGGATGGAGTGATAAAAAATAACAAGATTAGGGGATCCACTTTAATGAATATATTAAATAATGGGTAATGATAGAATAAATTAAGATGATGACTATCCGAGAGACCTGATCATTGGAAAATGCCTTTCAAAACCCATTAAACGCTCTGAATAAAGTTTTTTGTTACTTACGTCTGTACTTTTTCTTCCTAATAGCAAATACGTCGCGAAAGCGTCGTCGTATTTTTGCGAATCTAACGAATTTTCTACATCGTACCTATTGAAACCTAAACACACTAAAGCTTCTATCCTTTTTGGATCGCTCATGTCTTGTTCCGGTTCGACGTAAGGTTTTAATTCGTCGTTCTCGTATCTGAAAATTAAAATCGACAAAAAAAATTAATCAAAAATCATCATTTTCTTTGAAACATCGTCGCATGTTATTGAATTTTTGAAATTTGTCAAAGACGATATCAAATGGTATAGTCGTTGCAATAATCCAGTTCGGGTTAAAAATTTAATTTATTCTGCCAATTTTTGATATAATCGAATATTAGTAGGAGGTGATGATTACAAATCACTTTCTTTCAATTAAATTAATTATTTTATTGATAATATACATACTTTAACATCCATCCAATATTCAGAGAATCCCTGAAAGTAAATATCATCGTGTTGTATTTATTTAAGAGATTTAGCGTATTTGAAATAAGGGAAAGTCACACAAGGTCAAAGTCACTCAAACATAGTCAAAGTTAGACAAACTGTACTCTAAGTCAAAGTCAAATTTTCACAAAATTTGTAGTTCTTTTCATATACACAACCGTAGTCAAAGTTAGACATATGTAATCATAATCAAAGTTATTCAAAAATTTGTAATGAATGTCACACAAATATTTGTAGTAAAGGTTATACAAGCATACATAGTCAAAATTACAAATAGTTAATGTTTGACAAACATTTGTAGTCAAAGTCTCACAAACATAATCAAAGTTAGACAAATTGTAGTCAAAGTCAAATTTACTCAAAAGTATTTGTAATCAATATTACTTGTAGGTTATACAAACACTCATAGTAATGGTGAAACTCACACAAACATCTGTAGTCAAAGTTAGACAAGCATCTTGGTTAAAGTCATACAACAACAAACAAATTCCACTAACATTCATAGTCATAGTGAATATTCAACAAACATTTGTAATCATAGTCAAAGAACCACAAACATTCGTAGTCATAGTTCATGTTCAACAAACATTTGTAGTCATAGTCAATGTTCAACAAACATTGGTAGTCATAGTAAATGTTCATCAAACATTTGTAATTAAAGTTAATATTTAACAACATTCATAGTAAAAGTTCCAAAACATTCATAGTCGAATCCTAGTTTTGACAATGTTTGGTTTACAATCGAATCAAATAAAGCAGTTAATGTTTTTCATATAAGTATATATATATATATATCACATGCAAGTTTGTTTTATTTAGTCACAATTCAAGAATTCATAGTCAAAGTTCCAAAAAAATTCGTAGTCATAGTCAAAGCAACACAACATTCACGGTCCAAGTTACAAAAGTCATAATTGAATTCTACTTTTGACAAAGTTCGATTTGAAATCGAACCCAAATAAAGGAGAGAATGTTTTTCATATAGATATATATTTACACCATTTACATGCATTTAAATTATATGTTACAAAAGAACTACACCTTCAATTTAAGAATTCATAGTCAAAGTTAGACAAACATTCGTAGTCATAGTCAAAGTCACACTGAAATTTTTTAATAAATTTGATTTGAATTCGAATTAAATAAAACAGGTTTATATTGACATTGGGTACTGCAATGACTAATTTTGGAAAAAGAATTGACAATCAAAATATTCATTTTTGATTTTTTTTGTATATATAGTTACATATATTCACATGCTTATATTCTACAAAAGAACTACACCATAATAAAGTTTGTTTTATATAAAATTAAAATTAAATAATTAGTGAATATACTTAAAATAATGAAGATTGTCAATATGTGAAATCATCTAAAATTTATTTTGGTGTAATTCTTTCAGTTTCAATAAAAAGCTACTTTTGGTTTAGTCCACCATTAACTAATGTTCGGATTGGCCTTTGACATAAATATGTATGTACCGATTCACTGAGAACTGAAAGATTTATTGTGCCCCCTTCTCCGTACATTTTACTGAGGATTACCTCAGAATTTATTATCCCTTATTTATATATTATTCCCTTATCATTTTAGGACCTCCACCAGTTTCAGTTTAGGTTTATTCAGTGTCGATCCCTTAGATACTCTTCCAACCCACAGCATATGCAGTGCACCAATTTCACTTTATATGTTATCTTCTGGTCACTGTTTTCCTGTTTTAATCCCACTGTGTTTCCCCGGAGATTTGAGTCCCTTTTGGTGTTAATTATCAGTTATCCTTCTACTCTAGTGAGTCCTGGTACTAATATGCCTGAATATTCCCACATCATTTATAAAAGTGCTCAGTTTTTTAATTACTGATTGGCTCTTTTATATGATTTTTATACTTTGATTTCTATGTTTTTTATCTGTCTAGAATTTAATGGATCTTCCATATGATCCCAAGCTTTCAGGCTCATAAATTTTCTTTGTTTACCGTTTATGTACCATTTGATGGTATTCCTTTCCTGTCTAGTAATGGTGTTTCCATACATCCCGTGGAGAAATTTCTGTTCATAAACTAACAAATAAGCCCTTTCCGCAGAATTTCTTTTCTATTTAGTCTGTGTTTTATTATTTTGTAAAAACTCTACCATTGTTTATATAGAAATAAAACGATGCAAACACTAGTTTATGGCGGGCAGTTATCACTAATAGAGTTATTGAAAAGACTAGAACATCAAAAAATCAATACAAATCTGGAAAAAAAGGGATTAGGGAATATAAAATAGAGATAAATGGGAATTGTTTCAGGGACAACTTATTTCAGTGTTCCAACATATTTAGAACACAAAAAAAACAAAGAAAAATGGGAATCGTTATGGAAATAAACATACGGAAATGATTTTAGTGTTCAACACATTCAGGTATAGAGAAAATTGAACTCCAAATTCAAAGAAATTTGTTATAGAAGAAAATGAGCAGAAATTGACTAAACAGGAGAATTAAGAAAGAAAAATGAAAAATATGAAGGTAAACGATATTTAAACATGAGAACCTATAAAGGAAAAAGAAGAATGTATGTTAATTATTGCCACAATTAATTTCGTATTATTTTCAGGGTGATGCTTCCTAATATTTCTGATATAAAGTAAATGTGGCATTAAACAACATGTTGTCCCTTAAAAGCACAATTAGAACACAAAAATAAAGAATAATGGGAATCAATATGGAAATAATCATACCGGAATGATTTTAGTGTTCAATACATTCAGGAAAAGAGCAAATTGAGTTCCAAATTCAAAGAACTTCATTTGTTATAGAAGAAAATGAGCAGATATAAAGGGAAGATGAGAATTGAAAAAGAAAAATGAAAAATATGGTATAAGATATTAAAATATGAACCAATAAAGAAAAAAGAAAAATGTATGTCAATGGAACTGCCACAATTAATTTCATATTATTTTCAGGGTGGTAATCTTCTATAAATTTTTTATTTGAAAGTAAATGTGGCATGTAACAACATTTGTGTCCCTTAAAAGTATAATTGGGGGACAATAAATAAATAAAAATGAGAATCAATATGGAAATAATCATACCGGAATGATTTTAGTGTTCAACACGTTCAGGAATAGAGCAAATTGAGCTCCAAATTCAAACAAATTCATTTGTTTCAGAAGAATATGAGCAGAAATTGACTAAAAAGAGAGAATAAAGAAAGAAAAATGAAAAATATGAAGGTAAAAGATATTTAAGCATGAAGACCAATAAAAAAAGAAGAAAAATGTATGTCATTAAACTGCCACAATATTTTCAGGGTAGTACTTCTAGAATCTTTCTGTTTTAAAGTAAAAATGGCATTTTGCTTCGTATTCATTATTTTTGAAGAATATACCACTATGGATGAAATTGGGATGTGGAAATAAGAATACTGATTCAAATAGAAAAAAAAAAACAACATCGATACACATGTCACAATACCAATCTACTGACGACATCAATTGATTCCAACTTAACTAACCCAACATACCCCTGGTTCATCCACTTGTCCTTCATGATGGTTTCCAAACTGGCTCTTTTGGCCGGATTCAGAACCAGGAATTTCTTCAAAAGATTCTCGCAATCGGTACTCATGTAAAAAGGGATTCGATATTTTCCTCTTAGAACTCGTTCTCTTAGTTCTCTCAACGTCGATCCGTCGAAAGGTAGACTACCGGATACGAGCGTGTAAAGGATAACGCCTAACGACCAAACGTCCACTTCAGGACCGTCGTATTTTTTACCCTGTAACGCGAAATATAATTAATAAATTCATTAGAATTGGTGAAAGTGCAATTTTTTACAATTATGTATAGAAAAATAATACTTACTTGAAAAAGTTCGGGGGCTGCATACGGTGGACTCCCGCAAAAAGTATCTAATTTATTTCCAGGTGTAAATTCGTTAGAGAAACCGAAATCGGCAATTTTTATATTCATTTCACTATCCAACAATAAGTTTTCAGCCTTTAAATCTCTGCAAATACATAAAATGATAATTAGAACAACTAAAAGTAATGCAAAGAATTCATAAAAAGTTCATTTTTTAAATGCAAAAAACTGAGAGAATTAGATGTTCGCGACCTGGTCGAAAATCGACCCAGGCGACACCCCTGCAATCGTAAGTCACTGGCAAAAAAAACCGAACACGAAATTGGATTTTTCTTAGTAAATATGTTTCAAAATGATGTAAAAGATTGTAATGTTTCTTACTCTCACATTCCAACAATACGTTATGATCTATAACTACCCTTTTTATGTTTGTTTACAATAATGGCGCTACCTAGGGGTAACTGATCCTTATAAATGGTCATCTACCCGACCTACCGGTATCAGTTAACCATCAATCGTCAACTGATATACATCTTCGTTAAAAACCAACAAGAATTCTACCTGAAAATGGACATAACAAGTGATCAAACAGCTGATCAAACGGTCATTGAACATGAGTCAGTCTGCTGTTTCTAAAGTTTATCATCATTTATCAAAAGACTAAGAACTATGAACCTCACTGATGTTCAAATCCAACAAGCGATCAGAGAAACGCGAGGAATAGCTGTGAGTGGTTGTAGAGTCGTAAGAAGATAGTTAACCTTGAGCTAAAAAGGCCATCTAACCCCAACCGGGCAACTCGTCTACGATTTGCCGTTAATTGGACAAACAATGCGGTTCGCTACTCAGACGAAAGCCGAGTGTATCTGCAAGGTAGTGGCAGAAAAAGACGAGCCTACAGAAGACCTCGAGAAAGATTCGCGCAGCCAGATCTCGTATTATAAGAAATAGATTTATATTTTTATGGAAAATGTGGCAGAAAAAATTTTGTTATATACAGCAGGATTCCCGTAATAATTTCCCAAATTCCGTAAAATTTAATGAGTATTTAGAAAACTTTGTATATTTTCATTAAATACACAATTTTAAATAAACTGTTAAAACATCATATTCATATTTCTTAGTAAATATTACTTTTTATCTACTGTCAATAAAAATTTGTTATCTAGTTAACAGTGTAAAGTAAAATTGTTTTTTTTTTTAAATATATTTTATAATATCTGAATGACATCGTTGCCATAAACAGAAATTTTATCGTACTAGTTGTCGACTCATTATTTGTACCAAGTTCTTGATAAGATTGAAATCATCAAATTATCAAAAAAATCAGGTTTATAAAACTTTTTTTATTTTTCTCTTACGTACCAAACGCTCCATTGCATCATAAGTAGAAAACAGCAAACAAAATATCAAAGAAAAAAATGGTAATGCTGTGGTAATCGTAGATCGGTTACTAGTCCAAGTTATCACTAATAGAGTCACAAAAAAAACTTGTCGCATATGCCTTACGACGGATTTAACAAAGTGATCCGACTAGGATAAAAAATTTTCATCATTCAAGTCAACGGAAAAGCAAAATCGAAACGATCGACCGGTTGAAATCGGTTTACCCGCTAAACGAGACGACAACAGCCTGACTATGCACCTACAAAGCAAACGGGTACCAGCAGCATCTCAAAATCAAGAACAACAACCCGTCAGTAACCAATCACACGATGTACTTCTTTGTAGAAGATGATGCAACAGCACATCAACTACTCCAGCAAGTTTAGTTCGATTTGTACAACATTATACACTCTAATTCACGACATTATGAAACTGAGCTTAATAATCAAATAACTTCATATGCTTCAGAAGAAAATGGGCAGAGATGCTGGACATTAGAAGGGTAATGTCAACCTGCCCTATCACAGCCTCCCCTTCACCTTATTAAGATAGAGGTTTTCAGCGAAGCCCACAGGTTAATCCCGACAGAAAATCGAAGCCAGGAAATTTAACAAGTCACCTAAGAATTCTAGAACTGTTAAACCAAAAAAATAATGGACCAACTGTACAGCATGATAGACAAAGATATCCCATTCGAAGTGGTCATGGGTCAATAAGAATCTTTCGCAAGCCTGTAATGGTACACAGACTAAACTGGACCAAAATGCATGCTCTCCATACCTCTAGGAACATCACTCTCCATTTTCCAGGTAGAGATGCCAAGTGCAAACAAGCTTTAAAAACACTGCTAACAGAAACAAAGTAACCCCTATGGGGCTACCAGATCCTCACACCGGGCAATGAGGAAGCAGCCTTGCCAAAAAAGGGACCTTAAACCAGTCTGTGTCCTCATGAGATGCCACATCAATAACGAACTGAACGGATGGCTAAAGAATCAGATAGTATCACTGGAAAAACACTTTAAGCCCAGGAAATCCAAAGGATTCATAACCACATCACTTCTCGTGATGACCAGAAATGACATCAAACTCATCGGTCGGTCTTTTGAGAGGTCACTGCCCTGTCAAATACCACCTCCAGATGATAGGCATTCACAACTGCAGATTCTGGGAGCAAGCCATGGAAACAGAAGAGTATCTACTTTGAGAACGTCCTGTCCATTTGAAAGATTTAAGTACTACAAGTAGTACTTACACATTGGGAAATGGGACACAAAACCCCAGAAAAATAGCCTCCTTTGGAAGGAATTTTGGAAGCAGAACAATGATGTAAGAGTCTTGTACAAAATATCTTGTAGGTATAGGTTTAGATTGGCTATGAAGCCAAAACGACTGACCAAAAATCTACAATGGCTTAGAAGGACGTAAGTAGAAGAAAGAAAGAATGTTAAAGAAATTAGAGAACGTAAAACAAAGAAAAATTGGAATTATTGTGGAAATAATCGTACCGGATTGATACAGAGACAGAATATATAGGGGTGCCGAAATGTAATTTGACAGACTATGGAACTCCAGATTATTATTCCCGGAAACGAGCAAAAAAAGCGAACACAGAGGTCATTTTCTAATAGATTATTTCTTCTTTCTTAGACCAAGTTTTTGTTAAAAAGCAAAAACGTTCGAGTGAATAATTAGTTATTTAAAACTAAATTTAAAATATTGACACCAATAACATATTTAGTAGGTCATCTAATTCGTAATACCAAATATCCTGCGCCTTGTTTAATTAAATACGATTCAAGGAGAAAGTTTCCATATAAGTACCAATTCAAATAGACGTGAAAAATTTTTAATTAAATTTTAGCATAATGTCAACTACTACATTTAATTTATTTCCTTTTGTAACTATATAAGGAATGAATAAATTAGAACAGGGAAAACGGAAAAAAAATTAACGTAAATGAAAATATTGAACAAGCTACAACGAAAAGAAACTACTGCAATCTGTGGAGCTTGGAACCGACTACCAAATTTACTTAAAATGGTTGTATATTTTAATTAAGAAATCTTCTTTTAACCATTGTCTTTGACCCAAGAACCTCTAATGGGTATATACATCATGTTCGAGGCCCTTCTGTGGTGGTCCGGTCCTACTAGGAGAAAACGAAAGTGTGACCGGACGGAGTTCAGCGCTTCGTATGTCACAAGGTCCAAGAATCCGTTCCTAACTATAACTATTAAAGTCCTACTGAGTTTTCTACCTTTGGATCTAACGATTCGCAACCTTGAAGTCACCCTACAAGCTGAATATCCTCAAAGAACTGCCGACTAGACCAACTGACCATGCGAAAATCTGGCGCAGGTGTGGGTGAATGTCCAATCATTTTGATAGACAGAGAACCTATGACAGTTAATAATAAGGGCTTGGATGCACTGATGATTTTGAACACGCCATATTAAATAATGGAGCCACCTAGTACACAGATGGCTCCACGTTGAAGAACGACCTAAACTAAGCGAATTTTTCTCGCTCGTGGAACTTGCTACCGTCTTCCAAGTCTCGGGATTCGCTGTAATACTCAATCGAAGCCGCCCACTATCAAACAATGAACTACTTTTTGATTCAACCTCGACAATGATTCATATTGAAAATTACAAAAAACCAATTCAAATTTGACCTCTTGAATGACTCATCTACTTTTAGAACTGATGAAGCCGCGGTATATTCAAATTCAAAAACACATACAGTTACGAAGAAGCTCGCGAATTGAGTCCTTAGTTCGGCCCTGTCCAGCTACAATGAAATTTTAAAATTCGGCGAACTCGCGCGGCATCTTTCACATTTTTTATAAATGGCGGAACTCGTTTGATGTTTTTTGTATATAATTTTTTCAGTAGCAAGCGGTTTATTTCTTCTAAATAATTTCTAGAACTTTGTAGAATTTTCTTTAGGTATATAAATTATTCGTGTAAACGCAGTTATTTAGTTTTAAATAAATAGTCGCAGTGAAAAGAACGAATTAGTGAAAGTAATCGCAGAAATTATTTGAGTGATATTTATAAGTAAATTAATGTAAGTTATGTGTATTGTTTAGTGTGTAAATAAATACGAAAAACGTTACAATATTTGGAAGGTGGAAACTCACCTGTGTATAATTCTTTTTTGATGGCAGTATTGTACTGCAGAGACGATTTGCCTAAACTTAGCACGAGCTTCTTTCTCCTTCATCCTGCCGTGCAGGACGAGATAATCGAATACTTCACCACCTGAAGCGTATTCCATAACCAGGTACAAAGTTTTTTCGGTTTCGATAACTTGAAATAGTTTCACTATATTCGGATGGTCTAACATTTTCATTATTCTTACCTTGAACAAAATGGATTCGTATCAAATTTTTATAGAAAGTACGTTTCCCTATTTCAATAAAGAAGATCGCGCATACCCCCACCACAATTCAGACACCTGTGAATGGATAGGACTTTTTCTCTTTTACGTCTTTGCCCAAACGCTCAACCAAGAATAAGAAATTTAATTTGAAAATCGGTAGGAACCAGATCGGCGCTGTAAGGTGGATAATTAATCAACTTACAACCAAATTCCAAGCGTTGTCAAGAAGGAAACACCTGTAGTGAACATTCCACGCTTGTTTTGAAATACACGTTTCACAGTAACGTTCGCAATCACTGTTGTCCCATGGATTAGATGAGCTAGGACGTAAAGGCAGTGAATCTACTTTGATCTATTGATCTAGTTTGTACCCCGGAATGTTTACCTAATAGGTATAAACGACTTTGCAAAGTGAGGGAGGACTAAGAAACTTAAATGTAAGTACCGTCTATGGATTGCCTCGCACTTACAGTTCGACGATTTCCTTTGGTTTTTGCAGAAACGATACGAGCTATAGGGAAAATAGAGTTAATATTAAAGATAGAGAGAGTAAGATGTGGGAGCTTGTTTAAGTGGACCCGTACTGGTGATTGAGAGAGAAAGAGCATCGGTATATACCGCTCTATATCTCTCTCGTACTCAATTCTGATTGGATCGTCATGGCATCAAGTTTCGAGTTGTGGGAACGGCAAAGGAGGAGAATAACAAGTTTTGATTTTAATGGTTGCTACACAAGTTCAATAAAAATGTCATTGCACTTTACCAATCAATAAAAAACTTACTTCTCTAAATAGTTTTTGGAGTGAACCAGGTGTCAGCTGAGTTTTATCGATGATCTTGATTGCCACCTCTTTTCCCGTCGGCACGTGCTTGGCCAATTTGACTTTGGCGAAATTACCTTTGCCGATAGTTTTGAGTAATTTGTATTTGCCGATGGTCGGTTCTTCTCCCACTCTCGATCTGTTCCGCATCGACGCAGAACTGCTGCGCGTCGATTCCACTGTACTGTCATTGGTCTGTAACAAATAAAAGAAATTTAATTTACAACATCTAGTTACTAATATTTGAGATAATATTCAACTGTACCTGGTTTTTTATTGTATACACACAACGTCTAAGCGTAAATCGTACGAAATCAGATTTCAAATATACGAGATCTGGCTATTAAATAATGAGGCCTCCCCTCGCCATACACATTTCCATACGTTTTTTCTATTGATCGAAGAGGTGCTAGAAGTCTTCTTTGGTGAGAGACTTTAGGAGATCTGCCGTTTTTTGCTTTACCGCTTCCATCGACTCAAATTGGATCCCTTTCAAAACAGATCTTCTTCTAACCTTTTGTCATATGTAATTCCTCGAGTAAAATTTTTTTAACCATTTCTTTATCGGCATTTACATCCGGATGCTCATTCGACTATCTGCATGCACAATTTGGTTGATTTTGGTCGCTGTTTCCGGAGTTGAAACAGTCACAGGGCGACCTGGACGCTGGCCATCTTCAGTGCTCTCTCGGCCCTCACTAAAGCGGTTACAACACACAAAAACATGCGCACGAGATAGAGAATTGTCCCTATAGGTCTGTTGCAACAATTTATATCACTCAGTCGTTCAATTTAACGAGAAATTTGACTACTACTCGTTTTTTACTCCACCCGTCTACGGTGCCTCCTAGGCTCGTTATTTAATAGCCAGACCTCGTATATCATAAAAAAAATTTTTGTTTGAAAATTGAATATTCCAAATTGTAGTAAGTAGTAAGACAGATAATTCGTGGAAAATCACTTTTATTTGTGTAAAGTTAATTAATCTTAGAGGATACAAGCTTTGAAAACAAAGACCTTCAATTATAAATGAGCGAGGCGTAATTTGCACAATGGGTTCAATACTTGGGACACACTGTAAATCATAGATGAATTAATTTACAAGGCCTACGTCAATGCGAACCAATATCATTTTTTTCGTCGTTAATTTTGCATTAGGTACGGTTACGTAAAAACTTTCAATTTAAACATTTTAATTTAATAAAAATTAAAGACCTCACAGGAATGTTGAGATAAAACAATAAACAGTAGAAAATATTTGCTAAAAGAAAAAAGTATTTATTGTTGTTAAACATTAAAACTCCGTTTAAACGAAGGAATAAAGTTCCTTGAAGTCAAAAACTACGAGGATTGTATGAAAAGTTTGATACCTAACAAAAAACAAGACACTTTACAACAAAGTAGACGATGCTAATGGTTATTTTGGTATTAAGTGCGTGAAATGTGTGTTTCGTTAATGGCACAAACACGAATTTTATACACGAAATGCAAACATTTTTTTATAACTGTGAACCAGATTTTACATCGTCTAAAATATATTAAAAATACATAAATTATCGCTTTAGAACGTTATAATTTGAACGAAATAGTTTCAATAACAAAATATTGATCCATTTCTCTCCAAAACAATAGATGAAATAGTGGAATCAACCCTTCAACAGCACCACGTCTCGGGAATTTTTGTTGGAAGTAATTATTCAAACTTTACTATCAATTTATTAATCTAATAAGTGAAATTGTTGTAAGGTAACAATTATTGTTTTTGTTAAGAATATATCCTTTAAAAAGTAATATTTCATGTTTACGAGAACGGTTCTAGAAGTACCTGGCCCAACAAAGAAAAGTTTTTTGACAGTTGTACGAAAAACTTGGTTATGTCGATCAGTTTTCTAATAATAAATTCATATGTCTGAGGCACTGAAAACACCGCTGTGTAAAATTTTCTGTTTATATTTTCTTTCCGATGCATGAAGGCTCATGCAGAATTCTAAATAGGGTTCCATACTCTCGCATTGGAGGAAAATGTGTATAGAGGTTCCGTCTTACGTAGCAAAATATTTTTCTACTCGAAATAGTCAGGTGTTCGTTGAGGCGGAAATGTCCCGACATATTAATCTTCTTTGGTTATTTCCTGAAGTATATGGTTATTCTTCTCAATACTGTTTTTACGTCTGTTGGGAGGAGGTTCCTTTCTACTTTATCTCTCTTTAAACATTTTAGAGTGATTCCTACTATCTTTAACACTTATTCGTTTCAGCTCTCCAAGCCATATTTGGTGTACAGTATGATTATAAAAACTTCTTTAGTTCAACATCAACAAAAATACTATAAAAATGACTATTCGTCAACTTGGTATACGAATCAGTGGGAGCAGCAACATCTGTTTGAAAATGTATATGCATGACTGACAAAACGAAATGTTTATCGTTTTTATTCAACCTCCGATCGCTCCGTGCACACGCTAAGCGGGCGTGCGAAGCTCTCGCACTACTTATTCCGCCATTGTTGACATTCAGCCGTCAGTCGGCGTTGTGTTACAGCCACGTATACATTATTAATACTCCCGCCAATTGTGATTCTTTTTCTACAGGCTGAAGGCCATAGTGCTACAGATATCCATTGGAGAATGAGTCGTGTGTATGAGAACAACTTCATAAGTGATGGTCTGGTGTCGAAAGTTTAAAGATAAGCGTAATGATCAAGGGGACCAAGGACGCAAATATGTCGTTTAGTTAAAGAAAACCCTCAGATTCGCCATTAGTGCTTTGTCTACGGAATTTTCAAGGTCTGTTTGAATTCATTGGCGGCAATTTTCTTTGAAGAGGGTATTGAAAAGGTTTTGGTAATAATTATTGTTTTATATGAACTCGTCTTTTATTTATAGCCTATCGGTGATTGAAACAAAAAACGGTCCTCTTAATATTTCAATGGAAGCTCTGTTTTTAAGTGAATCACAGTAGTCGCAGTAAGATATGAAAAAATAACCTTCAATTTCGTTTATATATTATATTATATTTTTATTAATAAATCAGTCTATCTAAACGTTATCACAATGATAAATATGAGTATCTGATACGTTATGTCAAGTTGACAACGGTTGATATGTTGTAAATTTATATATTTGAATTATCAGGAAAATGAATGGTCTATATAAAAAAACTTACTTTGCGTGAAGTGCGTTCCCTAGAAAGCCTAGGCTGTCTTTTCATATTATTAACGGGTTTTTCCTGGGCATCAGAAGCTGTCCTACTCAAAGGTTGTTTAATAACTTTCGGTTTACTTTCTTTGGTATCCATGCTTTTTCTTTCTTTAACATCTCTGTTAAAATTTTGCGGTTGTTCGTCTTCTTCTTTTAGTCCTTTACCAGGTAAATCTTCGACTTCGCTAAAATGTTTGATAGGACTCAATATGTGTTCTTGGGATTTGAGAAGTTCGCCGGATACTTCTAAAGGTTTTGGAGTTAATTCGACAGGGGCTATTTTAGCTTTAGTGGTAACCGTTGCTTTGGGATTGAATTTTTTAATCAATTCTTCAAATTTCTTTAGATTATTTTCTTTTTTTTCGTGTTCGTCCAATTTGCTGATGATGTTTTCTACGTTCTGTAAATGGGATAGGGCACTATCTAATGTATTGTTGTTTCCGTTTAAAATGGTACTTAGAGCAACTGGCGAAGCTTGTTTTGGTGGAAATCCGGGTGGTGATCCGATTAATTTTGGACTAGGTGGAGGCACAGCCGTATTTACACTATAAATATTAACACTTTTTCTAGTTTTATTAGTATTCCCTTTCTGAGAGAGAGCTAAGGGACTGCTTGGTTTGTGAGTACCTTCCGGTACTAATTTGAACGCTATAAGGGCGTTTTCTTGTTTATTCAAGTCATTGGTAGCGTTACTACCTTTTTTACCTACAGCCAATTTCATTTTTTCGGTTGTAAATTTCGAACAAGCCGTCGGGGAAGACTCGTCCGATCTTCCACCTTTCGCTAACTTTCGATATAGTTCCATCGTATCGCGACACTTTACACTCAAAGGGAATTTTTCTTCGTCGGGCACTTCATGAGAAAAAGCGTCTTTATACCGATCGGAATATTTTCCGGCTTTCGTAATTTTTTCTCTTCTATCTTTCAAAGTAGTCAATCCGAGATCATGTTGGTTGATCTTCCAAGGGCTAACTCCTTCGCTCATATTTCAATTCTGTTTGGACAAAGAAGTTGGTTTAGTAGATTCGAAGATTCTCCAAAGCCCTTTTCCCAGCTAGACATAAGCGTAAAAGCGAGATACCACCTGAACGATACACAAACATACAACACTTAATTTACTCAGTTCATCAAGTACCGAAAATTCAAATTATTTTCAAAAATATTGTGGAATAATTTAAAAAGCATGATACTCATATCAATTTCGTTCTATTTAAAATAATTATTTTGAGATTGTTTAACGAACTATGTGAGTACATGATTTTGATTGTTTCAAAATCGACTCAAATACTTTAGAAATTTCCAAATAAGACATGAACATGTTGATAAAATATTTTATATAAATAACAATTATTACATCAATATCTACGTTATTTTGAATATATCGCTAAATAACACTCAATAACTGTTATCTACTTGTGAATAATGTTTCATTATACACTGTTTAACTTTACATTCAAAACTTGAGGTTATAATACGAGGTGAATGAATTTCAAAACAATTAGGGTTAACATCTGTACCTTATAACAAAGTATTGCACATACTTTAACCGCAAATAACAAAAGGTGGCAATCCTAACCACCATCTACAAGGTTTGTTACAATAGTCACACGATTCCAATCATAAGTAACTTAGATAGCCACCGTACAGTCCCTACGTAGTTCCCTGCGACTTTCTAGATCTAAAGTGAAGCTCAAAGACCTCGTTTGTTATTACAATAAACTGATGAAAGTAATGCGACGAATGCGCCGAAAGCAGTAGCGAAATAAAAGTTTCAGAATTGTTACAGGAAATGGAAAAACCGCTGTAAAGGAGCCGTATCGCGAGTGATTCTTAATTCACAAGTTTTTGGATAATGAAACTTTTCCTAATTACCGTACAGATACCGATGTTGGTGAACGTTCTGGTCGTCCAATTGAGATGATTACTCAAAAAAATCCACAAATTAGTTATATCTAATTGTAAATTGAGATATTTGAGACAATAAAGACATCAGAAGGCAGCGTGTTTACAGTTATACAAGAACCTTTGACCATGAAAAAGCTTGGGTACCGCGTTTACTCACAGTAGATGAAAAACAACAACATGTTGATGATTCGGAGCGGAGTTTGGCCATGTTTACACGTAATAGATCAGATTTTTTTCGTCGATATGTGACAATGGTTGAAACATGGATCCATCACTTCACTCTGGAATCAAAACGATTATCATGAGAGTGGACTGCAGTCGGAGAACCACGTTCGAAGCACAATAGTCAGCTGGTAAGGTTATGGCTTAAGAATTTTGGGATATGCATGAAATATTGTTTATCGACTGTGTCCAAATACTACAAAGAGTTATTGAATCGATTGAATGCAAAAATCAAGGAAAAAGCCTCATATATATATACTGTTTCTCCAAGACAATGCACCGATTCACAAGTCGATGGTTAAATTGAACGAATAACACTTCGAATTGCTGCCCCATCCACCGTATAATCCAGATCTGACTACCAGTGACTACTGGCTATTCGCTGATGTTAATGAAATGTTTATTGTAAAAAAAATCAGCTCAAATGAAGATGCAATTGCTGAAAATGAAGCAAAAGACAAATCCTTCTACAAGCACGACATCGAGAAGTCAGAAAAGCGTTGGAATGAATTTATTGCTTTTTAAGAAGATTAAATTGATAAATCAACATGGATTTTTGGCAAAAAAATGTGTTTTTCTTAGTTAGTCACACGAGTTTTTGAGGGATGTGTTAAATATGATTGCTCAAAGTAGAGTAAAAACAAGGTCAAAAATTCAGTTACAAGCACAAAGATGGAATCAATAAAATGTCATGTTTCCAGTACAATATGTTAATAATAGAATTATAGAAAGTATAGAGTGGATATCAAGATCGGAAAATAAAAAAAAATTATAAATAAAAAATGGCGGTAGATAAAAACTACTCCCACTATAATATAAGAACCAAACCAATAAAAAACGACTCGCAATCACTAAATGAATTAAAAACTTTTCATAATTACATAATTATGTAATGTATTTAAATAGCACTTAATTTATTATTTATGTTTTCACAACACATTTTCGTACGGTACTTGATGACGTAAGTAAAACCACTGTTCGAAGATAACGAACCGGATGGGGACTCGTAATTCAATAATATTTTTTTCTAATTATTTTTTTACCTGTCGCCAATCGGACAATCGCGCCGAAATCAAAAACGAAACTGTTCATTTTGTTATGTACAATAATTTTCCTTGAATCGAGATATGAATCGAGCAGATGGCGCAAAAAATTATAACTACTAGATCACAGTGCGGTAAACAACGACGACGACGAAAACAATGAAAGAGCGAAATTTACAGCTGATCTCACACGCTCTTATCACTTGCGACTGCGCAAATTATCCAATTCTTCTATTCTTTTTTTTTTCGTTTTCAATAAAAATTAATATTATCGACGATGTTTGGGAGATAATCGCGATGATTCTACTCCACCGACTGTTGTTTATTAAACTGGAACACATACGAGGTATTTCCAAGGTTGTTGCTAGATTGTTATATATAGTACAGTCGATAAGTAACATTTTTCATAATTATTTAACCAGTCGAAACTAAAGTTGCAGGACAACTCAAAGTTTTTTAGGAATATAATAATTTGAGTTTTGGTTATTAGAAATACTTTTAAATTTCGACTGGAATGGTGTTGAGAGTTGAAGACTCAAAATAAAACTATCCAAGAGCTTTGTCAAAATGACAACGTTTCGATCTTTTAAGGAGAATTATCTCTTCGTGCGGAGTATGTAAATAAAAGATCGAAACGTTGGAATTTTAGAAAACTTTTGCGACAGTTTTACATACTAGAAAAGACAGCAATTTCAACAATATTTTTAATGTTAAAAGGGGTCTCTAAGGTAATAAATGAGCAGGTGGTTTAGTTGACAAAACTATGTGTCTCATAGTGAAAGCGAGTTATTTTACTGCCAATTACCTGCTTAATTTTATTGAGAAATTTAACTCATGAAAATTTCATGCACTAAAGTTGCTGCTTGGCACCTGATTCAGAAAAAACTGAAAAAGAAAACATCTTTTTTGTATATTGATATTCTTCAACGTTGGTGCCCATGCTTAACTAGACAGCTACACACCACCGGGCTCGGACAAGCGGCTGATGTAGCCGAATTGGGAGGACGAAGCCGGGTTGCAGGGACATTATAAAATCCTACCTCTGAAGGATAAGCATTCATTTTCTCGAGAAGTAAGGGTTAAGTGTCAAATTATTTCCGATGGAAAAATGAATTTGGTCCAATGGGACAACAATAATGTTATTTTGACAAATTCCAAAATCCACGAGTTGGTATTCCTCTTTAGAGAAAAAAGAATCTAAAATCAAATCCCCCTAGGGGTTTCTGAGCAAAATGCTTATAAGGGAGCCATCCATTTGTGCGATTCATATCCACATATAGGATTAGAATGAGATCAAAAAAATGGCGATGGATTTATTTTCCTAGGTCATAATTGCCTACATGATCCAAGGATGACTATTCCATTGGAGGTTAAGATCTTAGGATATAGATCTTTTGCAATTCCAGGACAAATGTCTTCTATACATTCGACGGCATTTTGATGGAAAGATGTACTACAAAGAAAACGATGGTGGACAATGAGAAGAGCTTACAACAACGGTGGAACACCAGAAGCGTGGAAAATGACAATAATCGTACCTATACATAAGTAAGAGAAACTACAGAGGTATGGCGCTACTAGATACTAAAACAATAGAAAGGAGGTTGAGAGAATATGGAGAAAATTTTCCAAAAGCTTACGATAATATTAATAGAAATTATTTGTATACCATTGTGAATGATCCAAACATTCCAAAAATGGTTATAAGTCTTACTAAAATGACACTACAACCTACGAAAATGATGATGAAGGCAAATTTTTGGGAAAATGACGCTCAATACACTTGAACCAGCGATGCTTCTACTTCTTTAACCCATCTGAAAGATTTGCAAAGTGTAACTCGTTGGTGGAGTTAACTTTTTCGTTGAAGTCGAATATTTACCCAGACAATAACATTCCAGTTTGGAAACAAAAATAAATCGCACGGAGCCAAATCTGAATAATACGGTAGATGGGGCAAGAATACCTGGGATTTCAGCTATTTTGATTCAAAATTCTCAATGTATATAATCATAAAAAGTTTTTTTCTTCAATCTTTCACAGTAATTCATAACTTGACTAACAAGTTCATGATGAATCCTTAATAAAATTGACGTCAATTCTAAGTAAAATACGTCATCATTTTTATTTTCGATTATTCGTAATTGATAAACAAAAAAGGAGGTATGTCTAAGAGGTCCTTTGCATTTTAAGTTAATATAAAAGGAAAACTAAAATTGGTTAATGAATTTTTACAAAAAAAATCTATCTTTTTACCAAGACTGTTATAGTGAGTAGGTAGATACGTTAACAGGCAATCGACTAGTCGAAAGTAAGTACCAATGTGGTGGAAATGATTTTATTTTATACTGGGTCATGGTTCTTAATAGGTACCACTTTTCACGCCCACGTGCCCACAAAAAAAGTGAATCATATCCCGTATGGCGTTTCTTTAAACAACGTTGCCAAATGCCAAGGATCTTCGATCGTACTGCTATTTTGGCCGAGAAAGTGTCTAAAAGGACTAACTAAAAAGAAAAATACCGAAAATGATCGATATAGATAACTAAAAAAAAGTTTTAGGTCCAAGGATTAAAAATCAAGAACATTTAGAAGCATAAACATACCAAAAGGTCCAATAAATAGAAATTTAAAAAAAAAGTAATGTTAGTATCTTTTTTGCTAATTGAAATCGTGTTTTGAAAAATTGAATTCCCTTATTCGATTGAGGTTAATTCTAAGGGATGTTTTGCTACGTCTAGATAGAATAGAAGAAATAGTAGTTCTTGTTCTTGTATGTTCTAAGGAAAGGATGTAATGAGAAAAATCGTTAACTTCCACTTGAAACCGTAGAGTTTTTCATATATTAGAGATATTGTTAAAATTTGTAGAAAAAAGCTTCTAAAAACTGGAAAACAAACAAATAGAAGTCATTTACAGAATAGAAGGCACTTTCCAGTATAAATGCCCTCAAATTATTGCGGAAAAAGATTATGTCTATTTGATTTCAATTGGCAAGTGATTGTGCATTTTTTTGCATTGTAAAATATTGAGCCCTGCAATGAGGCTTATTCTTTGCGGTAAGGAGTATACAACCACAAATTCTTTAACATCACCCCTACTTGCATGCGAAGTTCGAACCCTCTAGTTTTTCTGGCCAAAAAATAAGAAAGATATAACAAAAATGACCATAAAATGGAGAGGGGTGGAGATGGAAAGTTTCGACCTTAGATAGGAAATCATCTCGCAACTAATTGAACCTACATGTGAAATTTAATTTTTCAGTCGCTTTTCGTTTGACCTGCAGAGGTGAGCAAAGGACAAAAACCACTTTTTTTGCACTGCGATCCCTCGAAATATTCATTTGTTTTCAACCAAACTCTAATAACATCAATCCGCCGCCAAAAAAAGCCATGTATGCTAATTTTGAACCAAATCGGACCCATAGCAATTGCTCGAGAGACGAAAATAAGAATTGTAGCTTATACAGATATATATAAACTACAGACATTCGAAAAACCATCATAATCGTGTTCCTTTTCCTTTTTTTTTGAAAAATTCGACTAAAAATGCTTGATTGTTTAACACGTTGACTGCCAAAGAAATTTCCACAATTCCATTTAATAGCATTAAATCATTAAAAATGATAATTTAAATGACAAGTTATCACTGACAGGTATAGAAAATGTAGGATTTTAAAAAAACTTTTATTTCTCATTTGAATTATGTAAAAAAACTCTTCAGGGGAGGAAAATTATGAGTACACGAGTACAAAATTATTTGGTAGTTGGCAGTCAACGTGTTAATGAACAAAGTGGACATTATTTATGAAACACCCTTTATAATTATTAACAATATACTTTCTTCTTTCTACTTAACTTTGTATTTAGTTAACTTAAAACGAAGGTAACTTATAAGAAATATGATTTTTTTTTAATAACCTTCACAAAAAATAAAAACAGTTATTTATTGATAATTAAGAGGTCACCACACAATAACTTTTTTTTTATTATCCAATAAAACTGGAAAATTTATTTTATTGTCTATTAATTTTTTTTTTCGTTTTCAATTCCAAGGATTTGACAACAACGCAAGCCTGGCATCGAATATATAATTTAAATAAATGTTGCACATGTTCGGTTCGTGTTTGGCAATAATATTTAATAATTAATATCAGGGTCGTAACTAGGATTTATCAGATGTTTCATATAAACTTTTAATAACTGAATTGAACTCGACCTTGAAATCATAAGGAACAAGCTCCGACGAATACGATGGAAGTTCAAGCACCGCTAATGCCCGTTGTTGAATATTTTTGATGATAGATCCAGACACGGTCTCGTATTATTTCATAAAATGTTAAATTCTGGGCGTTTTTTTTAATAATTATGAGGATTACTCGCCTCTAAGCCTCGCCAGTTTTCAACAGATAGCTTAGTAGCGAAACCATCTTTCCAGAGACCGAGGCTTGATAATGACTATCGAGGATCAACTTATCAATAATAACAACTATAAAAAAATAAAAACTATTCCTGCCCACACAATAACACTAAATCGATGTTGATTCTTTGTTTGAATTGTATAAATATAAATAATGGGAATTTGTTAAACAGTCTCGTGTGAAATCAATAAACAATTATTTTTAAGTATTGTTAATAAATAATAACAATTTATGATAATTTTTTCCAGAATGTCTTTTTATGACGAACAGTTTCCTCGGCATATACACGATCTAATGATCTACACATCTCCTAAACCACAAATTTGATTAAGTTAAGCAAAGAATATCTTTTTGTTAAAAAATGGATCAAAAATCTCATTTTTGTTATCTTTAGTAAAAGATACGGATTGTTAACCGGTGGGCGCGAGCCGCCCCTGGTCTTCAGATAGTAGTGTAGAATTATTTATACCGTCAAATACTTAATTTCGCAATTTATAAAATGTCCCGGAACACCCTGTATATATTTATTGAGCAATCGAGTATCTTTGTGTCTTGCGAGGCTTTGTTGACCTTGGGGTCCGTGTTTGCACTCGATAGACGATGTTAAAGAGAACTAATAAACGATTTTAAAAATACTGAAGTCAAAAATATCCCTTTTTAAGTAATGGATATAAAATATAATGACTGTTGGCAAACACAACAAAACATCCAGTATTTTATGTCGTAAATATCTTCATATCAAAATTCAGGAATATTTACGTTGAAAATATTCATTTATCAATGTTTCTAACATATCGTACATAGAAAAATATTCCTTATTTATACTTAACTAGGTAATTACTTTCTGATGTTTATATATAAAGATACTATTCATAAAGATAAAAAAAATGTCAGCTTAAGGTTATTAAACCAGATAAGGATAAGAATATTTACACAAAGACTGATCGTAATGAATTTCTAAAATATATCACACTTTGTGCAACAGCTACATTCATTAATCAAATTATGTCGAAATCAGTAACCAAAATTTGTTTTATCCACCCGAAATTTCAAATCATTCAATTCAATTTCTTACGCCACTGATTTTTATAGATAAATTAACAAAACTACACATCATCACGGGTTATAATGATTAAAATTAGTCAGCAAACGTAGCTGAAGGTCATAGTAATTATTATAACACATTTTAATTAAACCAATCTAACGCCGAGCAGGTATGCAACCGATCGTACTTGTCGCCTGTAACGAGGCGTACATAACTTGAAGGGAAAATAATTGAACGATACTTTGTTAAAGAGAAGTTGGTCTCCAAAGTATATTTGCACATTCATTTCAAAACAATTCAAAATTTTCTTTGTTAATACATTTTATGAAAAATAACGAAATTGATGGGACTACTTCTCGTTGAAATGGTTTGTTTATTGAATTGGAAATTTTACGTTTTTTGACATAAGGATTGTAATTTAGGTTAGCATTGAAATAATAGAGGGCGTTGGTCGTGTTATATGACAGTTCCATCAAATTTCATATGTCATGTTTCCATTAATGTAAAGTAATGACAAAAACTGTGATAATTAAGAAACAATTAGAATAAACCTCTTTTAATAAACGTTGATAGTTATAACAAATGCCTAATTGACGCAAAACTACTAATTATGTATGAATAACATATCAAATTACGCAGTAAGTACACCAAATTAATTTTAAAAAAGATAGTTAAATTATTCATACTACGAGGGTTGTTTGGTAAGATCCGTATAAAAAATCTTAAAAAAATTATTTTAAAATTGATATGCATTATTTAACACTGTGATCGTGTTTTTTAAGTTGAAAAATGATAAAAATATGAGGGAAAAAGTTGGTATAAAAAATGTTCAAATAAAAGGGATTTGACATCATTCCTGACATCAATCAAAAATTATTTCAAATTTTATGTCACAAGTAGGAAACATTGTTTATTGTTGTCTATTTTTCAACATGGTCTCCATTGTTTTTCAAGACACTTTCGAAGACGGCACTTCGCCAATCATTGCGGAAGCATATGATCTTTGCTTAGACTTCATCGTCGCTCTTGAAGCGTCTCATTCCCTTGTTTTAGTTTGGGAAAGAGATGATAATTGCTATGGACTATGTCGGGGATTTAGTGTGGATGGGGCATAACAGTCCATTCAAATAGCTCATTGAAAACCTCACTATTGTCACAAACTTCGTAATTTGTATTTATTTTCACTCATATCTGAGATAACTTGAGTATAGCATCGTTTGAAATTCCAATTTAGTTCTCACTCATAAAGCATAAACAAAAGAAAGTCAGCTGCATATTTAAGATAAAACTAATTAGTTACATAAATTCTTGGGAGTTAATGGAAATTCCTTGGGTATCAAATAAGAAATTGATACAAAAAAAATCCTATAATGTGAAATATGAAATTGCCGTTAATGCACCACAAAAGCGTTTATTTAGAGCAAAAGATACCACAGCTGTAATGGTTATAAAACAAATCGTTATAGATAAGACTCCAACGTTCGGTTTTTATGTTATCATAAACAATCTATTTGAAAACCAACACATGAAATCACCCGCGTGTATAATTAATACAAGCGTCAAAACTGTTTCTATTTTTAGATAATTCGATTGACGAAAATAATTTGATATCGTGGTATCGTTGAATATAATTTCGATACATCGATTATTGAAGTTTTGGAATACACGTCAGTTTTATTTTATTCAGAGGGTTGCATACGAATTGCATCCCGCGATCAAATTTTAATCCGCATTATTGTAAGGGTCGTATATGAATTGCACTACATAAAGTAATTATTCTTCCCAAGATTATCTAAATACTGAATTCTGGTAAACCATTTTCTTACCTGGAGCTTAAGTAAACAAACTTAATTATCAAAACACCCCACAGTGGGCGAAAACCGCAAAATTCGAAAAATGAAGGCTTTTTGACCTGCAATGTTTAGTAGGCATAATAAGAACCGGTTCCGGGAGGTCTCCAGCTCCCCAAAACTTTTCCCAGCGAAATTATGTTTGAAAGTATCCAAACATTTTCTTAAATAATGAATGCAAGTTAGCTTTTGATCAGCATTAAGAAAGCGTGGCACAAACCTTACAAATAGCTTTCTGATATATTCGATTGAAATAGTTACTCAATTTTAGTGAATGAAGACATCCGTGTTGAGTAAAAATAGAAAACCACTTCCCACGGGACGAAGTCTTTTCAAAATAGTATTGTCGTAACTTTTGCTTGGTTTTTTTATGTAGAAAAATATGTTAAATTCACACCAGAAGAAAATAAGTATTAAATCTAATCTAACTGTCAGGTTTACGTAAAATTTTGGCAGATGACCTTGAAGTCACTTACCTGTTAAACCAAACTTATTCTTTCATTTTGTTTTTGTTCTTCCTTTATCACTTTATCTTTTCTAATAATCTCTAATAATAATTTTCTCTTTATGAACTTCTTATGAACCTTTATTAGATTTAGAGACACTAGAAATAAAATTAGAAAAAAAACTTTCTGATAAGAAAAAGAACGATTGGATTAGGTAACAACGGATACGGATAAAGCTCCACATTCGTTTACTTTAGCTACACAATGATCTGCTCTCGGATGTTTGTAATTTGTGAACAAATTGGGAAATTGCTAACGACGACAAAAGATAAGCAAACAATATCAAATTTATATATCAAGAAAATCGGTTATTGACTTATTTTACGGTTTTATCTTTACGAAAGTTTGCAGTCGTTTTTTAACACCTTGATAAGAAAATTTATTGGATGTGGATCTGCAGAAGGCATACGACAGTGTACCTATTAGCGAATGTGCACAACCCTAGAACAAACCAAGCAAATCAGGACATATCTTATGGGTTTACAGCCACGAACAGTGTTAAACAATTTTGTTGCCTTGGAGCAGACACTCATGATTTGGAAGCGGGAATGCAGAGGAATGGGAATACCTCTCACTTCTACGGTATATACGCTTTGCTTAGGAGACGAACAGAAATAGGATCTCGAAGTAAAGGTGAAAAAACTGAGTATTTGCATCGGAGTAACAGCACAAGACATCGATCTGGAGAACGAGACAGAAGTAAAAGGAATTCGAAGTGACGATGGTGCCAGATAGCATTCTCTGGGAAATGTTCAACTACATTAATCAAATAGCGATGCTCATTGACGTTGTCTTCACTTCCGGTCTCTACTTGAACGAGAGTTTGTTATACCACTCTGATGAGACGTAATAACGTCGAAACTAGTTAGTGGTTACAAACCTCCCCAATAGCAAGCTATTGGGGACGTTAATATAGATAAAAATGTCGATGAATGTAATTTAATATTCGTCGAGGTATTAGACAGTAGTAAAAACGCCAATATATTTTCGAAATATTAAATTAAATAATATAATGAATCAAGTGGCGATACCTCTATATACCGTTCTAAATATTGTAAATAGGGTCCGTTATAATTATTATTCTAATTGTCATACTTTACGCATTGCGTCAGATAAATGGATTTAATTACTTCGGTTATGGTTGCTGAATCACTAAATCGGTTCCATAGCATAAATTAACCGCTATGTGGTAAATTACCAGAATAATACCTTTTTTTCGATTATCAGTGCATAAATTGAACATACATTGGAAAAAAGAATTTCGCAAACAATTCACTTTTCACCGGCATGCAGAACTACCCCCACAGCATTGGTTTTTACCGATTCGAAGCTATGACTGGTACTTTTCACAAGAACGAGGCCGAGGCTACAGAAACCCGGATCCTAAGATTGCCTCAACCTACAATCCTCTTATACAAAGGGCTTCCAACTCGGATGTCCATGAAAGCCTGCTAAGACCTGGTTATCGAACAACATGTAAAACTGCACCTGGAGCTACGCGAAATCGAAGGGACGATCGAATCTGCAGCTGGCGATGAGTTGAATACGATAGCGGATTAACGAAAGAACTTAGCTGGTTAAGAATTATATCTAATTCTTCAAAAGATTCAAGCCGAAGCTCCTAATCGGCTTAATGCGTATAGACTTAAAAAATAAGAATGATTGTTTGCCTGTTAGGTCGAGTACTTCTCAGAAAACCTTATTATATATTACAGATATTCGATGTGGAAACTATAGGTTCACATGATTTGCTCATTTCAGGAAATTTACAATTACATTAACTTTCCCACGTAAAATAAATTTCTCGTTCAAAAATACCAATTCGCGCCTCCAGGTGTACGATTCGAACTTTGTTAAAGGGGGCGTCGACTGACCCGACTTCCAGTATTACTAAATTCCCGTCGAGTATAATCAAAAAGCGTTTCTAATTTCCGATCGACGTATGGAATTTTGTTACGATTCACGGTGGGACGTGCTTCTATTAAGTTTCATTCTGGGTACGAAAATTGATATCGCCAGACGTGGATATGTATGGAAACGAATCTATTTCGTGAATAATGAATATTAAGTTTTACGTATATTCTCCAATTTCTTTAAATTGTTGTCTATCGATGAGGAAAAACGTTTTATTGTATTTGTAGTCCTAACAAATTAGGATTTACCCTTTTTAGGTTTATCTCAATTGAATAATTGATGCTACTCTTTTTGATAACTCGAAGACACCACCGGAAAAAAATATATAAACCGATTGTATACCACTAAGCATTCTCTCGGTGTTTTAAGTTTTCTACAGCCGGGGATCTGCTGATACCAGTACTACTTTGGAGGAAAGGATTTTGGAATTGTAAACAGTCATGCCAATATGATTGTTGAATAATTTAGTCATTTAGTAATTTAAGTTGTCGTTAAGTCTTTCGCTTCTGAACTAATTCTGAGGTTTACAGTGGTAAACGTACGTTTTTTCCATGGCTGGACCTTTTTCATGGAAGCTTTGGCACGTGCCATTGAGGAAACATGTTTTTTATTTACTGAAGTACTTCTGGGGAAGGTTTTCCGGCACGTATACGATTTCCGTGACGCCTGGATTTGACTATGTAAATCGACCCAAAATAACTCGAAAATAAAGAATAAAATTTTTCGATATCTCGCTTCGTTTACGAGATATCGATACTTGAAATTAGAAAAATTTATTTTTATTTAATATTTGTATATATCAACCTACTCTTCTCGTGGTGCACTTTGTGTGTAAAAAGTTCGTAGTTTTATTTTATTATTTTTTTTTCTATGGGGGGCTTCGCTTCGGGAGATTGAGGGCAGATAAATTCGGAGCGGGTGGATTTGGAACGATTTTTTACAGTAATTTTTCATATTTTGTCGTTAAAAATAGGATAAATGAAGCAAAAATAATTGCTAGAGATTTTTTTTAGGATAATTGTGAAATAATACAGTAGTCTGGCTTTTCAATTATAAAACAAACGAAATTAAATAACTTTTGAAAGCATCCAGAATGTACTTTTTGCTCGAAAAAAGATATTTTTACATTAAATTACCAATTAAATCTTCAAATATTTCAAATTCAAATATTTTATTTTATAAATAAAAAACCGACAATTCTTTATCAAAAATATCAAATTATTCATGTATTTATCGTATATTCATCACAGAGTGATGAAAGTTATAAAAAATGTTTCATTTTGTTATAAAAATCTGTTTTTTTCAATATAATTTTGAAATATCAGGGTAAATAATATAAAAATTAAATAAAAAATCTTTTGTTTATTGAATTACAAGATTCATATTGAATTTGAAATGAGGTATTGAACGCCATCTATTCAATAAAACGAATTTAGAACTAACATTTGATTATAACTTTAAGTATCGATATCTCGAAAACGAAGCGAGATATCAAAAAATTTCATTCCTCATTTTTTGGTCTAATTAATGACTTCCGATTTAGGATAATAATAAAAACATATTAGTTTGACCTTTTCAATATCGTTGAATCCATTTATTCATAATTACACTAATAAAACAAACCTCTTACCTTTTTACTTTTATTCAAAACAACCGGTAAGGCATCTAACACATTTACTAGCCTAGTTTGGGGATGAACCACGTGAGTGTGTTTGTGATACCCATTATGGGTATGTTTAGGCGTCAGTTTCTCTATAGGTGGTGTCGCTGCCGATTTGGATCGCCTCAATAATCTCATCATTTGATTTTTAACGCTGTAAGGTTGACGCACGTGATTTGTTTGGACGTGGGGGTGACGTAAAGCTGCCGCGGCGTCCAACTTATTACCGCCGATGTTACCGACTTCGAACATCATCTCGGATGGATTTTAAGACACTTTTACACGCGATTTGGAATAGTCAACGTGTCATTTCAAGAGAGATTTTCGTCATTTACGTAACTGGTGTTGATTTTTTTTATTGAAGAAATTAGATTTTATGAATAAGGGTTTTTAATGGATATAACACAAAAATATTTTTCGAATTTTAAACGATGAGAAGTGATGAATTTAGTATTTCTGTGTGATTATAGAAAATTGGATACAACGAAGAAAATATAAAAGTTGGTTTTTCGCTTATTTACATTGATACGTTTAATACTATAACAGGATAACATTTTTCAGGTTTCCAAGATGAAAATTCAATTATATACGGGGGTGGTACTACATATTTTAAGATGCAGAAAACTTATTACGAGGACGGTGGTCGAATATGATCAAATAACATTGAAACCGTACTCGTATATCTGATTACGTATAGTTGATCCTATTTTACCATTAATATAGAAAAAAGTGACGAAATTTTATAAATTATTTTGTTATTCAAAATTATCCATCACTATAGATGATATATTATGTCCGTTTGTTAGTTTGGATTTCGAAATTATCTCAAGTTTTTGTTTCAAAAACTAACGTTGATTCATCTTCTATTCTAGATACGTATTTGTTTTTATGGAAAAAATTCCTAAGATTGATGAAATAAACATTAAACAGATGTTTACATTTTTTTTTCAATATACAGAGCGAATTTGTATTAAAAAAAAGTTGAAAATTAGTATACTTTCTAATAATTACCTAAAAAATCTGTGAAGTGAATAAAGTTCAACGAAAATGTTATAAATCAATTGCTCTAATCAAACATGCGTAAAAGTCGACTGGTGACTAGACCAGACACGGTCGTATAAGGTTCTATCTCCACACTATGGGCATCACGGACGACTCGGAGCGCTGAGGTTGCTTGGAGGAGGAAGAAACTACAAACCACGTCATCTACGAATGCCCAATATTTACATGGCCGCGGTTCAAACACTTGGAGAAGCTTTGGGGCGTCAAAAGGATCAAGCCAAAGAGCCCGAATGATTTTTTAAGAGACATCGGCCTTTGGTAATTTAAAGTTAAACCACTATGAACTATGGTAGCTGAACGATTACTATTGTCCTGTGTTTGGTCAAAAAATTAGTCAAAAGCATGCTGTATCTGATGGCGTATTATCGTGTTAAGAAATTCATAAATTGCCTTCAAATCTGGTTGTTTACAAGCAATGGTTTCACGTAGACACCACAAAATAGCCAAATAGTTCTCTTCATTCACCCTCTGAAACGAATCTATGGTGAGGAATCGAAAAAACAAACTACGAGCATCATTTTTCTCGTAATTTTATCAATATCGGCTCATCTTTGGAGCGCCAATAGTTAGAATGTTGAACATATCCATAAAACTAAGATTCGTAATTAGTAATGATGCGATTGATGTATACAGGGTCCTCAGTTTTCTTTTTTGAGACCTCTACTATACGTTATTTTTGCAAAAGTTTTTTGGTTCAAGTCTATGATAACCAAAACATTTTGAGTCGATCCTTAAGAGATGTTGGGAGCTTGAGCTATATTTCGAATGCCGACAAGTCGATTTCGAGCACCTTTCCTCAAAGTAGACTCCCCAAAACGATTCCGTCGCCGTTATTCCATTATAAACATCTATGTTCGGAGTATGTCATTCAATCTTCTTGATGAATAATATATATGATGAATTTCTACTTTTATTTTCCATTGTGGTACAAATATCTCCAATAATTTTTAATAAATTCCTCGACTTTTTTCAAAGTATTCTATTCATGGTACAATTTATAATTAAAACTATGAAAATTATACTCAAGGAAGTTAACATATGTCGGTATATAAGGAGAAATTCCCTTGTGACGTGATCCGTTGGAGATGTCAAACACACTGCTCGTCAAAAACAAGTGGTTCAAATGTCACTATCGAACCAGAGCGTGAGAGAGTCGGTGACAATTCGAGAGTTGAGGTGAGGGATCTCAATTCATTGTCGTGCAAATTTAACACACAATTCAATTAACGAAACAACTGAATCCTCATGACCATGAACATCGCAGAGAGTTTATTGGATCCTGAGCTACGAACCATGATTTCACCTTGATGGGATTTTTAATCACCAAAATCGCAGCTTTTGAGGTTCGAAAAACAAATTTATCCACAACGTGTCATTGGTTGGTGTTCATTTTGGACTGGAGACATAGTTTTTTTGAAAATGATTACTACATGAGATATTTCCAGTTAGTGTATTTTCTCGTATTCTCTAGATCGTATGATTTAACACCATTAGACTTATTTTTATAAGTCTACGTCAAGTCCACCACGACGCGTGCATTCAAGGAAGAGATTTCATTCAAATTTATGATAAATATCGACAAACGAGTATTTGTTTTATTAAAGAAATTATAATCACAAGAAAAGAAATTGAATTGAATCAACATTTAAAATGATCGGTTATAGCATGTATTGAACTGGGATTAACTGGTGCACATATTTTGTGGTAGAGATGACAATAGAGATTCTCCTTTTAAAATTTTCGTAAATTAAATTTTCGAATAAATAAACAGATGTTACTTTTAGATTTTCAAGGAATTTAACAAATACCTGCCTCTTAAATGATTCTATACAATCATCTGGCATACTTTGCTGTTGAATAACCACAGATTTAACATTGAACTCGTGTACCTCTCAAGGTTAACGTCACGATTTTTATGTAAGTTTACCTTCGAGAGATGATATTTTTCTATATATATTTAAAAATAAAAATTTACGTATCGTTTATAAATGAAATGAACAAAGTGAGTATTAGGATACAGTTGAATATATATACGTTTTGTTTGTGATAGACTTAGGATCGTATTCAGCTTTATCTTTTTCTGAAGGACAAGTTGTTACTTGATAAAATTTAAAAGCTGCAGGTAGAAGCATTTATTTCCAACAATAGATTTTGTTAACAAAATTTTTCTGGCAGGAGCGTTGTAAGGGTTCTAAGAGCGATTTTCCGATTTCTGCCAACTACGAGCCCCGTCCCATTTCAGTTGGCCCACTTAGAAAAATTCGAAATTATTAAACTTTATTTTGAAATGCCAAAAAGTGGCTGTTAGTAAAATGTTTTAAACTTTTAGTTTTACGTCTAAAATAGGTTTTGGATGAATATTGTCAAATATTTTGAATGATATTTAACATGATGGAAATAGATAGGTCTTGTTGATAATAATGTTTTAAGCATATACAAGGGTTCATTGTTTCCAAAATTGTGTTCAAAGTTTCATTAGGTCTAAAATACGCAAATAATAAAGTAAAAAAAAATTGGAATTTTGAACAGTGGAGCTGTATACATTGGAGTGATGAATCTCGGTTTGAAGTTTGCGTGGGTGACGATCAAAGTAGTTATTCGACAAAAAAATGAATCTTTTCATCCAGATTGTTTGAAGCGGAAAGTAAAATTTCCGGCATCTGTGATGATGTGGGGCTCGATATCTGCAAGGGGAGTGGGAAAACTGCATTTCATAAACGAAATTGTCAATACTGAAAAGTACCTCGATATTTTAGAAGAATCATTGTTTCCAACAAGAGAAGTAACTTTAACCGCTGGGAAAGCCTTTATTTTGCAGCAAGATGGAGGAGCAGCATGCCATAAGTAAAAAAAGATCCTTAAAATGGTTTTCAGACAACAATATTCCATTTTTAGAGTGGGTTTCAAGTAGTCCAGATTTATCACCAATAGAAACACTTTGGTATGAAATGAAAAAGCAGTTGCGTACAAATCCAGCTAGAACTGTCATGGAATTAAAAGAAAGACTACAAGAAATTTGGGATGATTTTACTCCCGAATACTGCCAGAATTTAATAAACACCATGCCTCAAAGAATTATGGCTGTTATTAAAAATAAAGGGGATGTTACGCAATGTAAAAGTATCTAAAATGTTTATAGAAAATATAAAGTGCTCAAAACGAAACAATTTGCCGGTTTTTAATAGCTGAAAAAGCAATAATTAGTAATTTTTTTCAATTGGGACAACTGAAATGGGACGGGGCTCTTAAATCAATCAAACAATCGCGAGTAGTGAAGATAATGAATTTAGAACTTCGCTATCTTAACCTTAAATGCTTAAATATCCTGTATTATTCATAAAATGACTTGCAATTACTTTTCTTTTTACTTCATTTACTTTTATTTTTCCCGTCATTCTCCTCAAGGCCGATGTCATTTTTTACATTATATGTTTTAATTAAGTATAATTTTAAAGTTGTAGCGCGGTTTTTGGAATGCAATCATGCGGGCATAAACAGAATGAAATGGTCAGGAAGAAGATGTACCACGTGAAGTTTTTTGTTACATATCTTTATTCTTCAAAACCCAGCAGTAACCAACCATCATGGCTGTATCCAATCGTCTTTGGTACCGAATTTCCATTGTTGTTATCTTATGCTGCTCATCAAAAGTTTGTCACTACAGACACAAAACGAATTTTCCTTATTGTAAAATGTGGAAAAGGCGGCATTTTTTTGTGTTTTAAATTTTTGTTTCTTTGGCAAGTAAATTCAACTCCTTAAGACAGGAATCAAGAAATTTAGACTGTTGTTTTGACTTAGCCTACAGTTTTTGTCATACAAAAATAACAATGATCAAAATATGGACTGGACTAGACCAAAGAAAAACCGTCCCTAAATAGTTACCAAACCTGAAGAGCATGCCTCAGGATAATGCATCGAAAAAGTTTGAACTCAATACTAAGCTTTAGAAGTGAATGGGATCATATGCCATTAAATGGTAACGGGCGGATCTAAAGTAACAGACAGATCTGGAATGAGATCGTACGGGCCCAGAACCAAACACAGAACCAAGACAAATATTTTTCAAACAGAAATCTATGTAATTGAGAAATGTGTCCAGTTCAATCTAGAGACTCAAACAACCATTTGAGCTTTTATGCACAGAGGACGAAATCTTTATTTACATTCTCTTGAAATGTGAAACTCCAGAGAACTACACCTGGTGGTGTATGAAATAGAAGACGAAGATCTTTAACAGCTACAGCTATCCCACATTCTTGACTTTTTAAAACGAGTGGGATAAACAAATCAGCTGCAAACACTGAGTTCCCCAGGATAGCACCAAGAAAGGCGGACACATAGATTCTCCGAGTCGTAGTGTATATGATTTGGTGGGTTCTTACATTGCCAGAACATGAAAAGATATACTTCTTTTCTTCACTTTCATCCGTCTAAACAATGACACTGTACGCGTGGAGGACCCACTGTTTGTCTTGATTTCTGTTTACACCAAAATACATTTATAACATTTTCAGAAATAGTTTTGGCATGTGACTTCACCATAAATTCTCCACTAATATAACAAAACTTGTCAGAAGAAATTTAGCACCTGCTGTCGTTTTTCTATATTCTTTTTTTATGTAAGAGTCATAAAGCCAAATTTGTGACGCAAAACTTGCACTGAAAACGCAGTGGAAAAGCCGAAAAATCGTCCTTCAACAGTTGATGAAAAGACATTAATATTTTCAGACAAACATCTGTAGAACCATGAAATTTATTGAAAGAAAGTGCACGCGTTCTTCTTTAGAAAAGAATTTATGACAATAGGCAAAGTGATAAGGATTACCCAGAGTCGAAATGCACTATGGAAACTGTATAATAATTATGGCCCATCTAAAGAATGTCTTCTTCCATCCCGATTCTATGAAAATAGTGTTAAAAATTGGTGTTATTAATATCGAGTTTTCTCACACAATGATTATCACTATTCTAAACCATTTTTGAATCGCCCTCGTGAAAATTCGAGTATATCCATCACAAAACCATCTGAATATCATAACAGTAAATGTAGCATTAATCAGATCATCGACTCGGTTCCAAGAGAAAGCATCACATAGAAATTCATGACAATGAAAACTAACGTTTCATCGGGTTATTTACCAGATTAATTTAGCAGGAAATGGCCATTAACCTATTTTGTAATAACAAATAATAGTTTATTGTTGTTGTGTGCGCTTCGGTTTCGATAGACGGAAACCGTCAACTCAATTAATCGACACATATTTATCTTTGTCACTTATGAGTCACAAAGATATGTCTTAATCGTTGGAATAATCGATTAATTTGTTCATAATCGAATTAGTTAATAAGGAATTTAACATAACAGATAATGAAACTGTTTTCGATTTCTTAAATTAGAAGTATGTAATCCTTGAAGTTGGTGAGGGCGCTTACGTGCGCTTGAGGAGGAGGCCCGGTGCAAAGAACGGCTCGTTTTTCTGATTCTAAGAGTAAGAGCCATGACAAATTTATTCTTCCCCCAAAAGCTCTGAGCAAACAGGAACCACAGAACCCACTACCCCCAAAGTAGGTTCCTACCGATGTCGATGTGTTTTTGAAAATGACCGGCTCAAAAAAAAGCAGAAGAAAGGCCGAAGCAGTCTAACTAACTCTCCTTCACCAAGTGTTTCTAACCCGGAAGTTCAAGTAAAGCCTGTTAAGTAGCCAAAAGCCCATCGAACAACGAGTTGGCTCCAAAAAGCGTAAAACTGCACGCGCTGTAGGACCCGGTGCTAGCTATGCGAAATCAGGAGAAGATCGTATTCTTCAGTTTCTTCCTCTGGTCAGGAATCATATCCTAATTCGTCAAAAAGTCCAAACTAAAACACCTGGTTGGCTTCTCAAAAAAGAAATCGGCCTTTTGGGGCACGATGAGAGTATCTATGTGATTGACGGACACTATGAACTATTCCTAGGGTGCTTTTAATCAGTCCAAAAGAATCGAGAAGCGTTTTCAATGCTTTTATGTTGGTTTTTTGATGAGGTGTTTGTTACAGTTTTTCGTGATTTCCACTTTATATTTGATGGCAAAAAGAAGCCCTTACGTCTTCAGGTAAGAAGGTTGCTGTCCTTGCATTTAAAGGTGATTTTCTCTAGTAATAATTTTGGGATATACACCAATGCGTAGCGTGTTCCGAATGAAATAAAAGTCGTCTATAGAGTAGAAGTCACTTTCTAGTAAACATGTCTTCAAATTATTGCGAAATGCGGAAAATAGATATAGATTTGATTTTAATTGGAAAATGATTGTTCACTTTTTCGCATTGTACAGTATTGAGCCCATAACTAATTCTAAACGTAGAGTAGGTATATGAATAATCCGCGTCTTTAAGTGGATAGCTGTGAAATGATTGTGCGTGCTTACGAATTAAGCAAACGGAACGAATATTACATTTAGGCCCTTTTCACACGTACGCGATTTTCGATTTTTATGCCCATTATGTCACGAATCCTCTTCAATTTATGCGGTTCTTTTTCTGTTTCTACTTATAACAAACGTTCATTTTATTACCAATTTATTGTCAATTGGTTTTTTCTAGTAATTTATGAAAGAACTTGTTATAATATGATGAATCATATAGTATTATGTTAATAAATATGAAGGTATTAGTAAACAGGTGTTGTTTATTATAAAATAAATATTTTCGAGAATGGATTCCATCATGATTAAGCGAATGAAAATGTTAAAATGTATCATCGATATATATGAACAAATAAATGATTGCTTGTATCTTTTCAAAAAATACGTAAGCTGGTACAACTTTTTTTTGAATTTCGTGTGAAGTTTAAGCGCCACATATCAATTAATGAGTATTTGTTTACGATGCATCTCGTAATATTGAATCTGGAAAAAGGTTCAACTCGAAATTTTATGTTTCTAATAGAATTGCAGCTATGAAATCGTTGGAAATGTTGCGGAAGTAATTTGAGGAGTGATCTTCGAGGAAAAGGTGCTCTAAAATCGTCCTACAGATAGCAGAGGTCTTCAACATACCTTACGGATCAAATCAACATATTTTGATGAATATTTTGGGTAGGACTGTACCCAAAACTCGCGCTTTAAACCACTTGAGAATAGTTGATTCTATTACATTAGTGTAGTTAATCATGAATTTGATTATCAAAGGATCAACGAGGACGAGTCCATTGATCGTTTTGAGGCATCTACATGAAGCAATTCATCGTAAACGACTGAATTTATGAACAAATAATTGTATGTATGTATTGCATGTACGAGGATGGTTCCTGGAGTACCTGGCCCAACAAAGAGAACACACACTTAATCACCATTTCGAATTGGTTGACCAGCCACCGTATTCACTGAAACTGACCCCCAGCGACTTTTTTTGTTTTTTAACCACTTGCAGGAGAGAGATTTTCAATAGACGGGGACGTTATCGCAACGTAAATGCTGAATTTTAGCGATTTTAGAGATTATATCATCGCTAGACTAAGCGAGGTTATAGTAAAATTGTTGGGGACGATATTTCCTGAAAATATTTAAACATGACTTGACTAAAAGAAGATTAAATGAAATTATTAAAAATACAGTCGACGTAACAGTTGCTAAACGTATTTACGAATATAATAAATGGTGTATTTGAACTTGGTTATAAAAATGTGTTTACATATAGATAAAGATTGTCTAAAGGTTTTTGAAAACAAGCATAAATTTTAATCAAAGTAATAAAGTTCCTACCAGGTCACTCGACAAAAATAATAATCTTTGTAAATACTGATAAGTTGCTCGAGAAATGTGACGAGATTAAACATTAAGATTTTGAATGATGTTTTGAAATTTCCAATAGTAAAATATTAAAAACAAACTTATCAAATCAAGCGAAAAATGCCGCATTTGGTTAAAAAGATTGTGTTGTTTCATCAAGACAATGCACCATCTCACAGATCCGTCATTGCAACGAATTAATAGATTAAAGTTGAATTGCTACCCTATTCGCCAGATTTAGCACTCTCGGATTATTTTCTACACCGAGACTTGAAAAAATTTCTCGGTGGTCAAAGATTTTTCAAGAGTTAAAGGCTATTTTGAAGAGCTTGACGATTCTTATTATAAAAAGGCTATCGAACTCATTGAGCATCGCAATTTCAACAAGTAATTAAGTAATTCCCGAAGTGATCACCAGAAATTTTAGAATAGTTCGATTTCCATCAGTGTTTCCTAAAGTGGTCCAGGTAACCAGGGGAGAATATCTACGGTGATTTAAGAAAATTTCCATCGATGGATCTTCACATTTGATAAAAGTTTTGGGTAAGCGGTTGAAAAAATGTTTAGAATGATCCACGTTAAAAAAGTTTGAGAACCTCTGATCTAATTCAGTTGTTTGCAATAAAAACATTTCCGCGAATTATTTTTTTTTGTAATAACTATTGAAAACAAAGTTAGAAGGAAACAAAACAAATATTGTGGTGGGTAATCAATTTTTTTTAAACGAATAATGATTAATATTGATAAAAAAGAATTTCCAAATGCACACTTCTCATCATATGACAAAATTTAATTAGTTTTCCATCAATTTTTGAATCTGAATTAGCAAGAAGGAAATACTAAAAGACAAACCCTTATTTATAAAATCTTCAATACATCCTCGTAATAAAAAATAAACACTATTATCACCAAATAGGAAAAAAAAACACTTCATCAACAGGACAGCAAAAAAAGACACAAAACGTATTGGACCCGTTAAATAAACACGCCTCTGCACCAGCACCGCGACGAACTGTCAACACAGAATCCGGCAACCGACAACAGCAGAAAAATTAATCGAGGTGGTTCGCGTTCTGCTGTTGCTGCTTCGCCTTCGCGTCAATCGAGCTAAAACAAGAATGTATGTGCGTACACCTTCAGTATAGAATAGACGCACGGGGTGTATTTTATGGTACGGCGTTGCCACGTTCAAAACCCATTTATAATGTTAAATATCACTTGAAAATTTTTAATAATGGACTATGATATCAATTTTTTATTTCAATTCATCTACAACCCCTACATTTTGAAAAATTTTTGAATTGTTATTTTCACTGTTCTAGAAATTATTCTCTTATCCAAATTAAAATATAAATAACAAGTATTTCAATTTTGAGACCTTTACGTACCTCAAAAGTGTGTCACGAGATAATGGATTCACCTACAGGCAAACAAACAACAAAGCGAAGTGAAAAACAGTATTTAATAATTACTTGTTTCAAAAGCATATTTTTTATAAACGGTTTTTTACTCCACCCTTTCTAGATTGGATAATTTTAACAAATAATACGAAAATAATGAAGTCTCGTTTCAAACGTATGCGCTGTCACTTGGTTAGAATTATCTTCTTTTTTTATAAATCAATAAATTGTAATTCAATATAGACAAATAAAAAATGTAGAGGTATCTTCAACAGGTTCTATTATTTACTTCAATATTAAAATTACCTCTAAGAATAAAATGTTATCAAATGAAATTTTTTTTCGAGTTAATCACCACGATATAAATACAGATTCATGTTTAAACTACTTATTTTTATACACATTTCAAAAAATAATGTAACTTACATAGTTTTACTACAAAATAAATTTGACAACACCGCTTGTTGTTACGGTAATTGCGCGTTCGTGAGAAACCTAGCAACTACATCACGAAACGATACCGACAAGAAGCATCTTCGTTGTGGTCAACTTCGAAATTTTAATTCGAGTGGAAAATGTACAGAATCAGTTGAGGAGATTGTTTAAGATCGAGTTAATCGTGGAATGTTTACATGAAATAATTATTCATCTACGAAAACGATGAAATCGTAAATACAAGGTTTATGAAAATCAAGTATCCTATAAGATATTTTTCGATTTGATGAGATGGGTCAAAGTAAGGTCAAGATTGAAAATGTGAGATTAAGGTTTTATAGCACAAGAATTTATACTACAGAAAAGTACGAGGTCGCACAGGGAAAGTTTATCAATTAAAAAAAAAACAAGAGCGTAAAATTTCTTTTTTCTCGAATTTAAGTAGATAAAAAATTATTTTTTTTTAAATTACGTGGGATCACAAACGCTTAACAAACGAAATTTTTAAACATTCCCGTAGATTATAGGAGGATAAAATTAACAATACACATTTTATTTATTTAAGTGCAGGGTTGCCAATTTCACTCTCTTATAATGGAATTTACATAATTTCAAGTATCTATATTCACTTTATAAGAACAAATAAATAAATTGTCCGTCGATATTTTTTGTCACGTTCCAATATTTGTTTTGGACACGTTCTAAAAATTCTCTACAAGGCAACAAATTCTCATTTCTGTAAGGAAAAAACGACACACATATAACGGTTTGAAAAAATGTGTCAACATTTATGGTTGGTGTCAAATAACGTCACGTTATTTGACATAAAAAACCGTGAAATTATTTGAGCATATTTAGGCCAGTACTTACTATGCTTATATTAATAAAGTTACATCGGTATTCTCGTCAATGGAAATTATATGAATTGATGCTATACCGATGGCTTTTTATTCCCAACAAGGAAATATACAGGACGTCGTACACAAAAACCAACAGAAATATGAAGATTGTAAAATATATAGAATATAAATCTTATCATTTTTTTGCATAATATGAACGATAACTTTTAACTCTTTATTTATTTTTTTTTTATTTTTATATTTTCATAATTAATTTTTAGTTATAAGCTTTTATTAACGCAGTTTAAATTTCCAAGATGAATCTTCAAACTATTTTCAAATTATTGGGATGTCTGTCCTACAATCAGCATAACAATCACTATATTTGCTTTCTTCTTATTCACGTTGTTTAGTATTTATTTGGCAGCCATCAATAGTAAATGTTTTTAGTGAATATGAAGTTTGGAGGCCCAAATTTCGGAAAAAATTGAAGAGAGGAAAGTAATTTGGGGTATCTAGCCTAGCCTGATAGCAGGGATAAAGAGTTCAAAACTAAGATGGCTTGGTCCCGTCGTACGGATGCCGGAAGGTCGAGGAGTCTAACTAACGAAATAGCCGTCTGGAACTGGCGGAGAAAAGTACACATCGAGAGGAATGGAGTTCAAGGTTCTTTAAGGACTTTAGCGCTAATTGGTATAATTTATTTATTTATTATTAGCAACCAAAACTTGGGTAAATTGTGATATTAGGCTCTGTTGACTCAAAAGACTGCCGATCTCTGTGTTAGGTCATTTAAGCAAAAATATTCTCATATCATGGATTTTTAGGGACATTTGATTCTTAAACTTTTTTTACTCTTGTTATTTTTCGTAAAACGTTGTCATTTCCAAGGAAAAGTCAAATATGCAAAGATATGTTTTCAAATGTCATTTAAAAAGTTACGAAAATTCTCATTCTCCGAAAATGCGAGTCGACTCTAGTGATGATAATTTTTTATTACGTTGCAACTGTTTGTAATTGGATTCCACAATTCTTCTCGAGAATCAACTAAAGAATAAACAGACTCCCCAAAAGAAAATAATCACATTTGATGCTGAAATTTTTTAGCTTTAGATGTTTAGTTGTTTTTTTTCTATTTTTTAATTGTGTTGATTAATTTTCTTTCACTTCTATGCATTTCAATTTCTAATCATCAGACGTTCTTAAAACTTTATTTTTTAAAATCGACGTTATGGAATTTTTCAAGGTCGAAACATAACGAGAAGATGTTCATACATATTTTTTTCAAATATATACGATCTCGGTTAAATTTGAAATACACGAGATGTGGTTATATCAAATAACGAGACTAGCGCCGCTACAGCGTCTGTAGACAAATCAGTATAGCTGCTACCTTCGTATGTATATGGGTTGTTTTTTTGTGGTACCTAAAATCCTCACATTCGAACAACAACAACAAGCTCGTGAAAATGTCTGTATTTACACTTTGAATGAGATTGGATCATGAATCTTGCACCGTGCGACTTCTATGTCTTTTCTAAGGTCGAATCTGCATTTAAAAGAACAATATTTGAGTCTATTGAATGACTTGACAGAAAAGGATTCCTGTACTGTTTGGAACAATGGAAGATCAGTATATATAAGGTGATTTTATATTATCAGTTTTGATATTTAATAACCACACCTCGTAAAATATTTATATTTTTTGCATAATATGAACGACACCTTTGAAATCTTCATTTTCCTTTTTGATTTTTATATTTTCATACTTAATTGTTAGTTATACTGTTTTATATTGTTTTGTTAACGCAGATGACTCTTGAAACTATTTTTAAATTATTAGGATGTCTGCCCTATTATCAGCATAGCAACCACTATATTTTCTTTGTTCTTACTCACGTTGTTTTCAGTGAATTTGTAAAAATGGAAAAAATTGATCATCCAATATAAAAACTGAATTAGATTCTACTCGGTCGACTCCAGAAATGTTGAACAAAATTCACTGGATGATCGTCTACTGAAAGTGCGCGAGCAAGCAGACATCATAGACATTCCAAAAAGTGAGGTACATCGAAAATTTGGACGTAAGAAAGCTGTGCACAAATCAGCATCGTGAAGATGTTGCGATCGACTATTTGGGAATGTTTCAAAGAAATAAAGCCGAATTCTTGTATTGTTTCATAATCATGGATGAAACTACAAAGATACTCTAATAAAAAATGAAAATGTTATTGTTTATTGAAAACTATTCAGACCATCCTCGTAAATTAAACCCAATTTTGCTAAAAATAAATTACTTACATTGTAAATAATTCCTGTTCTTGTTAATTCTCATTTTAAACAATATTTTTTCAGATTTAATTATAACTTGATGTTTGCTTTAAGATTGTTATGATGGAAAATTATCTTGTGAGTTGTTTGAACCTTATTTAGCTTGACTTTTGTAACAAAAAAAGTTATTTTCATGCAACTGCTATCGATTCGTATTTATTAATAGACCATAATACACGGTGGTATTGAAAAAATTATAGTTTGATTATACTTCACGTGTCCGCAGCTTTTTATTTTGAGCTTAAAAAGAACCAAACCTCTTAAATTAGTAAAGAGGAACACAGGTATGAAAATTATTGGTAATTGTTTTAAAAATTTCTCTAATTACAGTATACAGAATGTTTTTATTATTATTTCATCATCTTTTGCAAGCTCGTTTGGGACAGCGAGTTAAGCAAGAAACATAAAGTTACTCTACAATGGATTCAGGAACACACCTTCACGAAACATGAACAGTTATGTGGTGTCAGCTACCGAGCAATGGAAAAGATGGTAGATAGGAGCAAAACCAATTGTTGAGAAACTGTAACCATCAATCTGAATAAGAAAAATCTACGAATTCTAACAGGAATCCTATTGGAGTCATCTGAAGACGTTAGACTTACCAGATAATGCGGCGTGCAGATTTCGTTGCTCAGAAGACGAAGCCTCTATCCACATTATCTGTGAAACATTAAGAAACTCCAGAGCATTACACCTGGGTGCATATGAAATATAAGACCAAGATCTCTGGCAATTGAAGACATATCACATTGTAGACTTTTTAAAAGGAGTGGGATTAATAGATCAGCTGGTTTCCCATGAAATAGAAGACCGAGATCTTTGGCAATTGAAGACATCTCACATTTTAGACTTTTTAAAAGGAGTGGGATTAATAGATCAGCTGTAAAACTGGTTTCTCCAGTATCACAGCAAGAAAGGGGGACTCAATGGATGATCCTCTGATCTTTATCTAGAATCTTAACGTGAGATTTATTTTTGCGGATGTATATACAAGTTTCAATGAGGAAAAGAGAATATATTGTATTCAAATAGACGTTTTCTAAAACCGAAAGCTCAAAACGGACATTTATTTAAAAAAAAAAGTATTCTTAAAACCTAGATTTTCGAAAACTCACGACATATAGTGCCCATTTCTTGACAAATGTTTACCTTTCATTGTAGTACTATTCTGATTTGACAAAACCCTATAAAAAATCAGTTAGAAATAGATCTGGGCTACAGAGAGGCGATGGAGTATCTCCTTCTTCATGTTGATGATGTACACTACCATTCAAAAATTTTCGCCCACCCTCTAATCAATTAATAAAATTTCGAAACCCGCAAGTACCTGCTGTTTTGTTTATGATTCTCTAACTGTGTTTATGATTGTAGTTTAGTCCTAGTTAGCCTTGTGAGACGCAAGAACGTGCTGTGATTTATACTTTTTGAACCAAGACATATTTTTATGAGTTCGTACAGGAATTGTTTTCCTTCTCCCACATTAGTTTGGAACAACTTTACGGATACAAGGTTTCCGTATAATAAATTGGACAATGTAACTGGGTCATCCTGTATATCACAATACATTCTCTATAAGTGAAATCAAAGAAACTGCGCAACATCAACGTGGAATAATTTGATTAAATATTTACATACTTGTAGCATGCCTAGATGACGTGTATCTCTCTTAATAAAACGACACGTTTCTACTTCTTCTGTCTCGTATTCAAATTGGAATAGAAACTTTATTGCCGGTTGGAAAATTTTCAAGGTCGCCTCTTTTTATGCACATACATAAAATAGGTTTCCGAAGGTATACAGGGGAAATGATAAACGTGTTAAATGTTGAAGCTAACATATATATAAATTATTCACTCACCGATCGGGAGACATTGAAAGGGATTAAAATTTTTAAAATGAGACCAATTGATACGCACATGTTTCGGTAAATAGCGAGACTGATTTATAAATAACTATCACAACTAATGCTACCCGGGAATAAACAAAAATAACAATAAATTACTATAGATAGGCAATGAAAATATTCCAAGTATAATCATTAATATTTTATTGACAATTACGATAACATAAAATATTTGTCATCTGATTATTTGTAGATTGCATCGAATTTGATTGGTGCCACGAACGATTGAAATATTATATAAACAAAAATCACAAAATAGTTGATAATTTTTATTGTTCGATAAAAAAACAGTTAATTTAATGTATTATTGCCAAAGATGGATAAAATACCCTGTAGAAAATGAATAGAAGAGATGTTGGTCGCAGTAAGAGCGGCCGTCAGGAATTTCAGGGAACAAAAATTAAAACAAGTGTACAATAATCGAATTTTTCAACAAATTATGACCGTTTTTCAACTCGTATCTCATTAAATAAGAGGTGGGGGAGAGTAGGAGCCACAAAATATACCCAATAAAGGCCAGGACACACCTATCATACATCCTTCCGATCCTACTACGATCGTACAGTCTAGAAACGAAAATGGTACTATAGTTTGTACAGTTCAGACCTTTCCGACACGTGCCCGATCCCACTCCTACACGATTGTGTTTAACGGCTGCAGGACGCGTGTTTTTTTTACTAAACTGGTAATAGAGTCGGATAGAAAACCGGAAGAGCTTAGTGAAAAAGTGGGGATCTGTATGGATCTACGGATCTTCTTTGTACCAAAAATCTGCATCTCCCTATGTTATCCATGAGATATCTCCGAGTTTTCTTCATCTTCCTCTTCTAAACAAACTCCCACCATGACTAAATCGCAGTTGCAGAAATTTTGCGTACAGAACTTTTCGCGAGAATGGCGAATGTATCGAGCTGGAGTTGGAATAGGAGATGTGAGCTCACCGCGTTCGGATCCCGCGCAGATCAGTTCTTTGGAGCAAAATCGGATCGGAGTAGTGTATGTCCCGGTTTTGCAATTACGAGGGAAATTCAACATGTTTCCATTTCACTTGCTATACCGCGTTGGTTTAGTCAAAATTAATGAAAATTCTTTATTAGAAAATTCTTGTCGAATCCCTGGTATTTCCAAAGCACCCAGACATGTTGATATATAAAAATAACGATTTTCTCAATTTTTATGAAACTATGTACTTTTTTGGAAAATTAAACCCACCCATAAATTACGTCACACGAATTTTAGGACGTTCGAATCCTTCCCCTCGTCCTTTTCATATGCTGTCACATTTTTATAAATCTCACCCCCTTTTAATGCGGCGTCACATTTAAAATTTATGAATCTGTTTAGAAATAATTGATAGAAAACAGCCTTTTACCTATACTTTTATCGAATAATCTAATCAAATCAACATCCCATGTTTCAGATAACCAAAAAAACAAACTACTAGTACAAAATATACCCTCCTACCCCATTAACCTGTGACGTTACGTTACTGAGTTATACTGAAACTTTCTATTTTGCCGATATTAAAAAAAAACTTTTTGGTACGTCTAATAGTCCGGTCAAATTAGACCAAAAAATAAGAGTGAAGCTGTATAAATTCCAATCAAACTGAAAATCAGTAAAATTGTTTAAAATAAAATGTTCCCCATCATTTGCGTGTATGGAAAATTTTTATTCAAGGTCAAATGGCAAAAAAATGAGTTTTTCGCGATTATCAGCAAAACGGTGAATTTTATCATGAAAATACCTCGGACGAAAATTGTAGATCGTAAAATTATCTACAAAAAACGTATTAATACTTTTTTTCCTACGAACCACCGTTTCTGGGATATAACGATTCAAAAAGTTGTTAAAGTTATGTTATGTCAATTGATAATTTATGACAATTCCAACCAGTCAAAAGAAGTTTTTTATATATAATTTTATGATCTATAATTTCCGTCTAAGGTATTTTTATGATAAAACTAACCGTTTTGCTGAATATTGCTAAAAACTCATTTTTTGACATTTGACCTTGAAAAACAATTTTTCTATACACGAAAATGATGGGGAACATTCAAATTCTATGTTCAATTGTATTTTAAACAATTTTACTGATTTTCAGCTTGATGGAAATTTAAGTAACTTCGAATGTCTAAATTGACCGGATTATAATTTGATTGGCCTATAAAATCGGTCCTCGGTATGAGTCGTTCACTACAATTGTGCGATTCTACCAAAGTGAATCAATTACGTAACTATTCATTTTTTTCACGAAATTAAACAGAACGTAACGAAACGGCATTCGAGAGGATGAATCTAGTTCGAATTTGATAAGATACGAGTTTACTTAGGCAGAAATCCGTTCCAACGTCTCACAGTATGATTATCCTTTTCTTTTCTACTTCTTGGTTAACACAAAAAGATGTCTCATTTCATAATATAAACTCGAAAAACAAATTAAGAAATTTGAATCAGTTCCGTTGATTTAGAAAGTATAAATACGCATATATACGAGGGCGGATCGAAAACGATATCCTTTATATTTTCAGATGATTGGGCAGGCCGTAACATAAATTTTGCAATTTACCGCACGTCTCTAGCATTCATAATAGCTCTGATATAAATTTTTGCGAGTGTTATATCTTTACTCTGCCCTAATTTCTTCTAGCAACGCCCCAATCGCTTGCTTACTTCATCAGCGCCGATCGAGTTTCGACCGACAAACTACAGCAACATCCACACCTAGTTGTTTTGTTTTACAAACCTATCAAGTCGTATTAGTGGTATTTTTTGTCGAAACTGTACTCTACTAAAATGTATCAACAACAGAATTATCGCACAAGGGGTGAAAAATTACGGAAAAAATGGTGTAAAGTAATAAAAAGGGGCAGGACTACTGTTTTATCAAGTACAAGTATCGGTTTTGTTGTGAAAATCATGTAAAGGTAAGTGGTTTCATTTTTTTCAATATCATAATCAAAACTTAAAACTTATGATACAGGGTAGGTTAATTGTATAAATATATAAATTGATAATAATTTGTGATGTGACATTGTCAGATTTCCACTTTGAGGAAATTTTGGATACTTGTCAAAACCTCCTTTTAACAATAAACTGGTCCAATATCAACATATCTTGACGACCACTAGATGTTAGTTACTAAAATGCACAAATATCTGTTGAAGAGATACAAACTAGTTATGAACTAGTGCTTGAGCTTGTGCCGCCCTCGTAAATACTTTTTGATCTCTAACGTACTTCTTTAAATCAAATTAACGGTAAACGGAACATAAAATTTACGGAAATACCAGAATGTTACGTGTCCTCGTACTATTCAAAACTTTTTGTGGAAAATCCGATATGAAAATAGTGAACTCGTAGTTGGCAAGTGTTCAATCTTATTATACACAATTTTATATCTATAGAACAGTTTCAAATCCATCAGTTATGCAACCAACATCACTAGTATGCTTTAGACGTAGTTTTAATAAAAAAAATACAAATATCTTTGAAAAATAATATTATAATAATTTAGAACATTTCGTTTATTATTTTTACACCCCTCATATTTTCTATATTCACTACGTAATAATTACCTATTGGCAAATATTATAAATAAAAAAAATCAAATAAAGATATAAAACGAAATATAATGCATGTATATATTATGCAACCAGTTAAACATTGCTGTATATTACTGGTTATCTACATTCAACGCCAGTTCGGACTACATAATTTTCATTCTGGGATGAGGTAACCTAAATGAACTTCTGTTATCTAAAGTGTTTTGTTTATATTTTTCATTCATTTTATACTGTTTATATTTTGAATCGAATCACATATTCTGATGGAATTCTACTTGGAAGGTCATACAGAGCAGCTGCTAAACACTCTAAACACGTGACTGCGAGAATTAGTGTTCAATTCCAATATTTATAAAATATAATTAGTCCGGGAGCAATCGGCGCAACAGTACCGAAAATTATTCCACCTCGATCTTATTCAAATTGCCCTAATGATGATATAAATAAAAAAGGGTCTATGACTTTTCACGAAAATTATTTGGGATATGAATTTTGAAAGATTTGAAAAATCTCGAATTTAGTTACTTTTGACCTATGAAAAATATATTTAAAAAAAAATAAAACTCAAATAATATTTTTTTTCAATTCTTCATACAATAGTTAAAATTATTACTAATGAGAATTTTAAAAAAAAATTTGTTTTATACTTGTTTTTATTTTTTATTTTCGCGCGCTCTTAAGTATAGCCGTCTCTCTCTGACTCATGCGCTGCATCGGTCTCTCTGTGTCCTGAATCATTATTTATAATTTATCTTAAAAACTAACAACTTTTTCAAAATTGTTATAGAGAGCAATGTTATTAATAATTAAATTATCTACAATTTGTTTCCAACAAGTTTTTTTCTGGAATCAGTTTTACAAAAGTTATTTAAGCATGAATCGGAACGTGCCCAAATTCAAGATTTTTCGATTCATATCTCTAAAAATATTAACTTTATCGTAAAAAGTCATCAGGCCTTTGTTATTTGCATTTCAATAAAGAATATAAAAAAAATTTGTTCGGTTTGAAAATAACAATTCGTTGTAATTGTTTAAACAATTTCGGTTTAAACAATATAGAACGGGGTTGCTCCATGGCAACATGCAATTATATCATCAGTAGGGAAATTTGAAGAAAAAAATAGAGGTGGAATAGTTTTCAGTACTCATGCGCAAATTCCTCCTGGACTAAATTGATTATTGGAATATACGAGGAAGGTTCAATATATACACATAATGTTTTTATAATAATCAAATAAAAAAACAAATTACCGTTATAAAGCACTTTCACCTACAGGACATGATATTAACCGTTATAAAAATGTTTTAATGTTTATAAGTAATATAGTATAACATTAATTACGTAGTTACGATGTACGTTAATTTTTATTTTCCAAAACTAAATTTTCTATTGTTATGTGGTAATAATCGACAAAAAGAGAATTTTATTACTTTACCACGGTAAAAAAAGACTTTATGGTACTAGTGTGGAAAAAATACTCCACTTAAGGGACAACTATAAGTAGGGCTTCGTCTAAAAGTAGGTTAGAAGAAAATGTCCTACTTCTACTACTGATTTGACCAAAAAAAGAAAAAATAACGTGTCAGTCATAAAAATAGATTGATATGTAATGTTAAGAATACATATGGAGAGGCTAACCACCCCTTATGGGCTGCGTCCCATTAGAGCATGGTAGGGTGGATCGAGGTTAGGTTGATTTCAAGAAAAAACAAACGATATAACAAATAGAAACGTCACAGCATTTTTCTTAATTAAAGACAAGCAACAATATGCCGAAAAAGTTCTAAGAATCTACTTATCTATTTAAAAATTTCACTTTCAAAATGGCTACTGAAATTGATCCAGTTTTATCAATATTTTACTGAAATTTTCCTCATTTTTAAAAATTATTTACTCTTATTTAAAATAATTATATGTACATAAAAAAACTTTTTTAATTATATTCGATAAAAATTAACTATAGTTAAAAACTCCTCTACTGACATAGACCGTGAATCCGGTCCTGTTATATTAAATAGAATGTAATAGAATCTAAAGGCGGATGCAATTCATATTTACATTATATACGAAGACAATTTTTTTATATTGTTCTTACAACCTGCTCACAATATGTTGTGGTCAATTTCTATACTCGTTTACCACAAATTAAGCATTTCGAACATTCTAGATATGATTATGGTGTATATAAACGAGTCTCTAACAGTCGTAGTAATCAGTTAATAATCATATTTCGTCGTGAACAAATCGGAATATCAAAAAGTAAAACAAATTATGAATTTAAATATATAAGTGTTTAGTAATAAGTGCATAGTTAAGTTTACTAGATAATTTAGTAGATAGTGATTAGCTTAGTGCATAAATAATCAAAAAATTTTTAAATACATAAGAAAAAATTAACATTTTTAGGTCCAACTAAATTGTAAATATTCCTGAAGTCAAATTTCACTATTTTGGAATTTCTTATGGGAAAAAATGTACTATCTAAAAAAATGTATTTTGAAAATTTATATTTCTGAAAAGAAAGCTCCTTTTTGGACACCTGTTTTTTTATGATTCATTATAATGGACTGAACAGTTCAAAACATCGAATTAAATGTAAAAATTGGCCCTTTTATTAAGGACTAATTGCACTACAATAATTTCATAAATGTGTACAATAATTCTTCCCAGGTTCACCAGGAGAGACATCCTTAGAGTCGCTTTTTTGACCCATATATTTTAAATTATGCCATTGCCAAGTTCACCAGATTGAAAGGATCTTTGTATTCGAATTTAACCAACAGATAAATAGAAAATTTTGTAAAATTGGCGAAGACAGATGATAATGAAGGAATTACAAAATTTTGGAAGATTATTTTTAATAAGTTCACCGGGTGGACAAAATCTTTTGAATCGAACTTAAATCCTCTTCGAACTATCGCATGAATTCATCAATGAAATCAAAATTTTGGTAATGACAGATGACAATACATTAATTTCATAAATTCGTGCCATTATCCTGATCAGTTCACAAGGAAAGCAAGCAGCGAAAATCCTAAGACTCGCTTCAAGATTCAAAATTTTTATAACTAATTTCATAAATTCGCGCTATTATCCTTATCAGAAGAGTTTTTATTTTTTTATAATTCCGATTACAATTTTTCGGACATGTCAACCCGAAAACTTCGATTGACAATAATTAAGTTAAATAAATGAGAAAAATGTTATGATTTTTTTTACAAACTCCATTATTAGTAGCCATTTCGAAATGAAATACAATTTAAAACAACCACTTACCTTATTAGTTGATGAAGGGGTGTGATAATTACGAGATCGGGTGGATTTATCATCTGATAGGGATTTGACTGGCGTTTTAGTAGTTTGAGGACCCGAAGTACCGATAGTGGGGTCGGCGTTTTTCGTCACCTCCAGACTTTCCGGCACGGTCTGAAGGGTGGAACGCATCGCTGCCGACATCGTCCCCACTAACACTATCGCACTGGCCACTTCACATTACCTGAAACAATTTTTTTTTTTGAAAAATAAGCCCTAAGAGGGTCTATTTAAACATAATCATAATAATCAACATAATCAACTGCTCCAACTAAGACGCCATCTCAACACCATGGGCATCACGGACGATCCGGAGTGCCTTTGGTGCATGAAACAGGCCGAAACCGCAAACCACATCAACTGTGAGTGTCCAACACTTACACGAGACCGTTTTAAGCTCCACAACCTGTTTAGACATCAAAGGGTTCAAGCCAAAGCGCCTACTCGGCTTCTCAAAGAGCAACGGCCTTTGGTAATTTCAAGTGGGGCACTATGAGCCTATATGAAGGCCTATGTGCTCCCATCGGGCCCTTAGTCGCCCACAATGTATCTATGAACTATGAAGGTGAGCAAAGCAAAAGATACAAGTTTGATAAACATTCTTTTGGCTAAAAAAGCACTTATCCAAACTTTGATTCCATTTCTGGGTGGTTTCTTTCGAAAAAAACAACCACTGGCCCATTTTTTTGTCTCATTCTTCGCAAACGTTCTAATAAACTCTCGAATAGTGTGTTCATCCACTTTTTTGCACATTTCCATCTATTTCTGAAGTCATTCCTTGTCCTTAAATCACTTAATTTCCGATTTTAAACTGTTTTTAAATAGTTCACAGTTAGTATCATGTATAAAACAAAGGTTGGTGTCTTGCCTAGGCTTTCAGAGTGTTTGGTTTCACCGTCCACTCCTATTCCAGTTCTGTTTGCTGCTTTTGACCAATCCGTGCGTTATTTGACGGCATTTCTGTTCATTTATAATATGAAGTGCCTTCTACAGCTTATCATTTGTCAAAGCTAACTTTTTTCGTTATTTCGTCCTGAGGTATGTCCCAGGCTAGGTCGTTTTTAAGGACAGTGTTAGCATGGAAAGGTATTAACATTTTTCAAACTTATTTGACCCTTTTTCCAATAAAATTTTATTTCCATAATGTTTCACGAGAAATACCACAAAATCGATTATATGACAGACTGACAAGTCGGTACAAGTTCAAACTTGCTTCAAAACAAGAAGGTATTACACATAAGAATGATAAATTAGAAAAAATATATTTATTCCCAGTTAACACTTTTTGAAGATTGTAAGTTCTCTATTATATGTTATAAAATTAAATTTACGAATTATGATACTATATGACCAATTCACAAATTGTGACATTACATTTACTGTTATGTACCAAACGACGTTTTTTACTCAGATCGTTTAATATAAATATCAGGTAGATACCACACGACGCGAGAATATTTACATACAAAAATACGAACTCCACGGCATCTCTAATGTATCTTTATAAATCAGCAAATTAAATGAGCTTCCTCAAAGAAATCTGCCTTTATAGAACTAAAAGTCGTTACTGCTAATCAGAATGATACCTACTATGCAAATTGTTTAAAATAAATTATATATGCATCAAAATATATTTTATTTGAATATATTTGCATCAAATACTTTCTATTACGTATTTTCGTTAGAAATTTTGTCGTAAAAAAATTCTCACAGTTTTTAATAAACACGTGGGATTCTCAAAACTATCAAAAAGAATTAGTTATTATATTTCATTCCATTATATAATAATCTAGTTATATAATATGAATAATTTACCGAACGTAACAATAATATACCAAACGACGTTTTTAGAAGTACCAAGCGCAATGATAATAGTAATTGTTCGATCACTTGTTCAAGGTGTCTTTCACTATGATTGAAGTCAATGACTCATAGATTTGATAATTTACCGTATAATAATAATTATACCGGTGTGTTAACGAGCCAAATTTCAAAACTATTAGGTTATCTGATTTGCTTATTTCTTCATTTTTTTAATTACCTAATTTACAGCTTTTTATATATACCAGGGTCACCGTAATTGTTCGCATCCTTTTTTAAACAATTACAAAACCATGGTAAGTCGAAAGTACCGCAAGTGACCACTGGAAGCAATGTTTTATACCCGTTAAATCGATAAACTTATATTTGAATATACAGAGGAAGAAAAAAAGTGTTCTGGCACTAAAAAAGCCTACGAGAAATGTTTATAGTCGTGGATGCAACGTTGGGAAAATTTTATGTTATGTTATTAGTTTCATAGCAGGACAACCCTTGTATAATAGGGCGGTTTCCCTCACTAAGGCTATTCAATTATGTCGCGGTAAATGGATGGTGATCCCTTAAATAACATTTTGAGAATTTAATTATCTTAATCGACCTTCTCATAACTATTATTGTTAATGTAAAACTTTTTTGCTTTTGTAGACATTAGTTGGAAACAAAGATAGAAAAATTAATTAGTCAAGGTTTAAAAAATCATGAAAGTTGTTAATACGATTTTTTATTGATATTAACGTAAAACTGACCTTTAGCCTTAAGCAGAATGAAATCTACTTTCTCGATTTAGTAAAAGAATATCAACCTTCGACGATTTCATAATTTTTTTATTTTGTCTGGTAGACATTGTCGATTTTTATTATAGATCTGGTGAAATATACAAGGCGTACTATAAAAAACAGACAAAATAAATATTTATCCTAAAAGACAGAAAGCCCCACCTTAGTTTAAAAATAACAAACCTCGACAGAAGTCATTTTATAGTATAAAGTTTCAAAATAAGCTTAAATCAATGTTTTCTAGTTTTCTTAAACTACATTTGTTTTTCCCTTTTTTTAATTGATACCGTTGGCTGCTTATTCACCCACATCTCGTCGAAATTTATATCGAACCGTAACGGTGTAATTGGTAAGGTTGTCGATTTGTTTAATTTTCAAAACGAAGATCGGAGGTTCGAAGCCTATCCAACGAAATTTTTGTTTTATATTCTTCGCTGGTCATACGGCGTCGTTTAAACTCTACTACCCGATACATTACTGTTTATAACGAAGAAGCAGTCTCACTCAAAGTAGAATCTAGTTCAGATTTTATATTGGTAGAGCCAAGGCCTCTAAACGAAGGTGATATCGCTTCTACAGACAGACGGGCGGACAAAAGTAATGACAAGAAGAAAACTGTATCCCAAATATGAAAAATTCATATGTTACCTCATCGATTTAAAATTTAAATTTAATTTGATCAAACGTTTACACAATTAGGTACCGGATTATTGAAACCTATTTAATAGTTTGAAATTCAATTATGGAGCTCAATGTCAATCAACATCGTCGACATCTGAAGTTCTGAGGAGATTAACAGTCCCTAATCCACAAATCAGTTCTAAATCATTTAGTTCCTTGAGATTTGTAAATTATAATTGAGCATATTTAAGTATTTCCTATTTAATGTCTTAATTAGGGCATTATTGTTTTTTTGTGTTGGATTATTGAGTCAATACTAATTAGTTTTCTCCTACGAAGGTTGCTATTTAAGTTTTGAGATGTGAATATGTATATTGATGATTTTCTACTACTTTCAACGTGGATTAAACCAACAGCAGTGTACCGATTAACTCATCTCAAGACGAATAATTCTCCACAACAATGCGAGCTCTCACACATCAAAATCGTTTTTGGACAGTCAAAACATCGAAATAATTGTGATGTCAACGTTTTTCTACACCTGGAGAAGCAAAATCACAAATTTTGGAAGTACCTCAATAAAAATGGAAAAAACAGCTCGACAATTTATTCAAAAACATGCAAAAGTGTTTTGATATTAATAGAGAATATTTTGAAAAACAATAAATCCATATCCAATTATAAATATTTGTTTTTATTTGTCTATTTAAAAACTCAAGTAGCAACCCTCGTATTAATGTTTATATTAGCAAATTTAATAAAAATAACCATATCTTACAAACAAACTGCTGTTTATTGGAGTAAACCAACAGATTATCAAAACAAATATAGTTATATAGCAATATCAACATAAAATTACGTTTGATTAATACTAATTCTGAACACTTTATTAGAATCAACTTGGATAAATTATGTGTGTAATAATGTCAGCAATACTAAGAATCTTTAATGGATATAATTGAGGTTTTTCAATTTCTATTTTCTGTCAATGCAAAAAAGATGAATTGACCTACAATATTCCGCTAAATAGATTTTTAAATATTATTGGTATTAACAACAAATATAACGCGAATAGCCATGAAAATTTATCAAATCACATTAAATGTTTATAAATAAAAAGTATTTACATCAATATATATTATTCCTTGACAAAGAAAAGTTAGTTTAGGAATTCAGGGCATTGTTCATCGGATATTTTTTGAATAAATTATGCATAAACAATTAAAATCCTCTATGGCAAGAAAGTAATGACCTCCCAGGGACTTCTATCGCCGATGACTCATTTAACGAGATACCTATACACTTGAAAACGAAGAACCTGTCTTTAATAACGCGAACACCTACCATATATTTTTTTAAAAATAATTGCCATCATTTCCGGAATATATATTTATATACCACGGTACTAACTATTGATCTGGTACGACAGGTAAATTGCAATAATAGTTGCAACGTATGAAAAAACCGTACAACAAATTTCTATACATAAATCAAAGTTCTACCTAATAAGGCTAAGTTTCTTCAACCAATATTGGCCTCTAAACGGACGACTTAGCCGAACATTAACACGTTTTTCTCAAAATAATAACAACTTAAGAACATACCATACACAAATATAGAATCTCATGTTTCCACTAAAGCTAATTTTAAGTATTAAATCTATTTTTCTGTATTTAGAGACCAAGTGAAAGCTTTGACAGGGGCACACTTTACGATGAGAAAATGTCACGTTACGATACGTTTTTTCACTTATACCACGAAATAACACAACACTAGATTTTATAAATATTACGACTCACCCATAAAATAATCCTGGTCACTTAAAAATCCTTTAAAATCAACACACACCTCAAAAAAGCATACTTTTAGATTTCTACAAGATGGCTGGGAGACTGAACGTATACAGACCAATCGATCTACGACGTGCTTCAACGAAATCGCCCTAAGAAGCACGTTGACTGCTTCAAAAACGTCAATCGTAGATTACACCACCTTTCCGTGACGTCGGTGACAAGGTGACTACTTGTACGCATGACCAACCGGACTGTGGATAAGAAACAGTGGCAGCCAAACTTTCCAAATTCTTCCTATTCTATGATTTTTATCGTAGATGCTTATAAAAAAAGCGTAATTTAAATTATTGATAAAATATTCTTATCAATTAACAATACGATTTTTTTTAAATGAATCAGCTATGAATATTTTATTAAATATTAATTTATAAAACATCGAATATTTTTTGTTGAACTATTCTGAGTGTAAGGACCTCTCTACATACAAATTTCGTAGTAGCTAGAGTACCGCATAACGGGAATGTACTAATTCTGATATTACATCTGAACAATAAGGTGATTAAATTCTAGACAGAAATATTATTATTTAATCCTATAGGTAAAAATTTTAATAACTACTAAGTTGTCTTGTTAATAGTAAACACCATTCACTTTTGGAGAAAACAAGCCGAATACATTTGTCGAATCTCTCATTTTATGGTGATAAAAATATTCTTGATACCTAATTTGTTTTCGCGTCAGTTGAATTGTAGATGCAATATTAGAAGGGAATTTTTTTCAAATCGTACAACTTGAATCAATATTGTAATAAAAACGATAAAAAACTTTGTTATGTTATAAATAACTGACTAATTTAAAATTTATCACCCAGTTTTTATTACCTACTCCTTCAAATGAATTTACACAACTTCATTCATTGGAAAATACAATATAGATTAGCTTTATTATATTAGGGATGAGAAGTTTTCAAATTGACATCCTACGTATCAAAATATTGGATGTTTATTTATATACCAACAGCAGCCTCTCCCTGCTATATTTAGAATATTCTAATAAACCCCTCAAGGTATATACACATTAAGAATTTCCATTTCTCATTGTTTTCACTCCAATTTCATATTGTGTAATGAATGGAATTCCAAATAAATATAACTAGAGCGTACTACAGAAACTGTAAAAGGGGGTGTAACTAAGAATTTAAGCAATAATAGAAAATAAGATACCCCGGTTTAAAAACTAATATGAAAATAATTCACAAACATTACTATCGTCAACTGACTTTATTTACACTATTCAGTAGTTATTTCATATTAATTTGTTCATTAGGCTCAAGTCATAACCTCTTAACTACGAGGTATGCAACTAGCTATACTTCACATTCGTTACAAAGTAGACGTCTATGCCTCTGCGGTGTGGATTAGTATCACGTGATATGATTAATATAGCGTAAACGAGGGTGGATTAATAATAAGAAAGTGATCTTTATAGAAATTCAATGGTTATACACCAATCAATTATTACTTTTTCATGTTTGCGTAGGTACATTCCTTAAAGTATTCACTAACACAAATAACTGGAGTATTAAAATAACAAAAAAGAGACTAGAAATACATATATTATGATATTCATTTTGTAAGTGGTTTTAATAGAATTTCACAAATTACTTCGAGGCTGTCGTGATCGTATTAATTTCAAAAAAGAACAACTAGCAAGACTAGCATTATGTCGTGTTCGTAGCGTGTACAATTATCCCCGATTGTTATAATGTAGCCCAAAGGAGAATAGCTTGATTTAATGTCAAAGTTTCCGTGGACGTTACTTTACTACGTATGGTAGAGTTGAACTTTAAAATAACTTTTCTGTCACTGAAAAATGGTTTGTACAGTAGCGTAGCAAGTATAAAAAAGAAATTAACAAAAAGTTTTAAATAGTTATGGGTTGTTTTGTGTGGCTTTGGTATTACAATTAACGAAATCAAAAAGTGCGTATTTAGCCCGTTTCTGTCCTCCAGCCTGATTAAAATTGCAAAATATTAAATATTTGAAAGAATTAAATGGGGCACAGTACGATTTTTTTCTGATTTCCTATCCCCTTTCACAGTTCTTCCTCTTTCCAATGTCTTCTTCTTTCTTGCTGTCAGCAGTGGGTATAGTAATAAAGTGGTAATAGTTCTAATTCGCTTTATTTGTGTATAATTGTTTGGTTTGTTTATTAATAAGAGTGTTTACTGTTAAATGATTGCTTATTAAATGAAAAATTCTTTTGCTGCAATATATGAACAAAAAACTTTCTGTAAGTACTTTTAAGCAACTGTCATATCAAAACTTAATTTTTCCAGTTTCTTATTTTATTTTCACTAATATCTTACTTCACTTTTGATTTTGCAAAAGATTTGTATAATTTTTTTTCAATTCTGACGTATATTTGTTTCAAGCTGATAAAGAACTATAAAATTATTTTTTTATGAAGAATTATAACATAACCTATAACTATAACTTTTTGCTTGGACTTTGAAATAGAGTTGCGAATTTTAGTTGTAACTGTTTTTTCGTAACAGATTTATTAGGAAAACTGCCTATGTTCTCGGTGTTCTCATCTCTAAAGTTCGTTAGTTTAAATTACAAGTTTGATATTGTTAGGTTGTATGTTTTATGAAAAAATCGTTTGAACGAAAAGTTTAATTTTAACTTATATTATTGTGATAATATATTGATAACGTATTTTTGAAATTTGTTCCTTATACGTAATCACCTAATTAAATAATTATTCTTCTATGGAATATAAGTGCATAGAACCTTTAAATAACATTAATTTTGTTTTATTGTTTGTTTAACTGTTATTTCGTAAAAGTTATTTGATCTACTATCCCATTAATTTGCTATTATTTTTTAACACTTAGCGATCAAATACGTAACCTACGCAATTGATTTTTATAACAAGCTACTACAGTCTATGTAAATTTTTATTGATAATACTACTCCTGGGAATCCCCCTGGCGGTTGTTAAGAATAAAACAAAATTATCTTGTTTGTGTAGGTGTAGCAGTTATTCAATACGAAAATAATGATGAAATATCACCCCTTTCCTCCTCCTATTCCCTACCGCCAACGCTAAGGGTAGTATAGTATTAGTACGAGAGCTTAGTGCGCGTTTATACGATTATATCTACATTTAATTTATTGACTTGACTTATGTAGAAAATAGTTAAAATTCACTCATTTTATGGACAGTTTCATATCTTAGTTGCTTAATTATTGGAATTATATGAAAATCCCTGTAATCTGAGTGAATAAATCAATTCTTAAATGGGATTATGTGTAACTAATTTTGACTTGTCACAACTATATTTCTTTCCAGAAAAGTAAAACGTAAAACTCCCATAAGGTACGCGTATGAAAATTTTTTCCAGATTTTTGGTGTCTGAACTAAAAGTGTAAGTTTCGTGGGACGAAAAAAATTAAAAAACGTCGACGTATTTAGAAAGATTTTGATAAGAGATAGAACTGCTCATAGTTTTTTAATTTTATAGTTTTCTATAACGTATAATCAACTAAGTCCTTTAGATAATGTATTGTTTTAAACTTTTTGCCAAACAATCCGCCATACTGTCAACTCTATTTAACTTTAATCCCACATTTCAATGAACGGCTCCTACGCCACGTTTTAAATTTGAGCGTTTGCGCAATTTTATTGACGTATACTACTATACTTGCGCAGAACGTCAGTTGTGTCATTCTCAAGAAGGCCGGAAGACTTCGCAACAGTCTAAACTTTCATGTAGTCCGAGAGTGGTGTTGCCTAACATCATGGAAATATTACTTCACTTTTATTTAATCTTGTGTAAGTAAATAATTATACGTAGTATAGTTTTTTTTTAATAAAAAAAATACGGTTAACTTTTCTACGGGATTACTTATATATTAAACAATTAAGCTTTTTGAATATGTCATGTTGATATCATATTTGACAATGTAACTATGATTAGCTCGAATATGTTTTATCTTAGAACTTTAAAGGTAGAAAAAGTTTATTGGGAATTTCATTTTTGCTTTCAAAATTGATATATTTATATTTGTTTTCTATTATTCATTGTTAAAAGAGTTAGTGGGATATTAGATACAAAAAATCCATTTTTTGAGTTTTGGAAAGGATTTGGCACGTCAAAATTATGTCACGAGATTGTACTTAGTTTCACTCACAAGCAAATGCTCAAAAGTATATAAATTATTAAATAAAAAAGTTAAAATGTGATATTTTTGATAAATACGAGGGTTGTCTCTTGAGATTTTACAAAAAGTGATACAAAACGAACCATTTGGAAACACAATGTTTCGAAATATTCGCCCTTAAGGTCTATAAATTGTTGCTAAACCACGCAAAAACCAATTCTGGAAACATTTTTCTCACTCTGAAACTGACCAGATGGAATAGACTGTCCGCGCATCTTTTGTTTGACCGTGAATAACAAGAAAAAGTCATTAGACGATAAATCGGGCGAATACGGACAATCAGACATTAATTCGATGTTTATTTCCTTCAAATATTCAGTTGTGTGAATCCATCTGGAACATATCTTTCTGAGACATCTAAATGTTCGTGCAAAATGGATTGTATTGCAGTCTGCGATACCCTAAGAGACGATTCTATCTGTTTGTAAGTCCCAAACCGATCTTTTTTAATCATGTTGCGTGTAGCATCGATGACAACTAATTTTGACCGACATTCATCACTGACGGACGCACGACCGGCTTAGATATCATTATAACGTCTGCTACTTTCCATAGCTAAGGTACTTTCCCCTATGGTGAGGTCAAATGCAGAGTTTTTTTTAGGTTTTATGTTCTAAATTCCGTAGAAACTTCTTTTGGAGAAGTGGGTCTAAACATCGAATCCTCCAGTTCCAATCTTATGTTTCTTCATCTTCGTTGATCTGGAAGGTTTTTGCTACGAATATATTTGATTTTTGCTTATGATCTTGTACCCAATTTCCATCTTCTTATTGGTGGGTTATGTTCTTTCGTTTACAGTGGAACTGTGAGATCAATCGCTTGCTCAAAACTGATTTCAACACTTCGCCAATTGTTGTTTACTAGTTTGAGTGCATTCTCCTTTTGTATTATATCATCACTCAGAGTAAAAAGTATCTGAGAGTGGTCCGAATTTAACTGTCGGATTTCCTCGGGGGAACGTTCCCCAGTTCCGTAAAATCGCACCTGATTCATACCACATATTTCGTTACATTTTCAAATTCGAATAAATCAAGAATTTTTTCTTTAAATTCATAATGTCCACCTCTCAAAAATAAATAAGAGGATTTAAAATCTGCATTAGATGTGTGTCTGAAGATTTATTATTTGACAAATAGGTGCAACAACTTGGTCTTTAGCTTCGGCCTTAACCTTGAAACAAGCTACGACAAAACCTCGTCATACAAAATTCAGTGTTTCTACAACTGAAGAAACCAGTCCGTTAGCAACACCAGTGTCGAGTACCGCTTCCAAAGATGATTCCGGCGTAGCTTATTACAGAATGTTCAATGATAAATCAGGAGCTACGTGTATTCTTCTTAAAACAGATGCTGTGGTCGAGGTAAGTTATACCACAAATGTAAAGAGTGCCTCATAGTTTCAACGTTGATCTTTGAACGTTCAAAAACTAATACTAAACACCTACTAAAAACAACTTTTCGGTAATGGGCAACAGAGGGTAATAGGAGCGGTGCGACTCCCAAATCAACCACATTCTTTAGATAACCAACTCGAGTTCCCGTTTCAGCACCATCTCTTGGTTCATTAGCAGTACTAAACGTACATCGTTCCTGTTTGGTTTTGGCGGCATATTTCACATTCAAATCATATCTTTCGAAACAATCTGATGGAATTGTATCATTAAAAATGATCATGATACAGCATCTTAAGAAAGATATTCAGATTAGCTAAATTCAACTATACTAGCGAGAAATGTCTTCCAAAGCTAGTGCCCTTTGTGTTCAGTGAGAAACAAGAGGCTATTCTGGCTGATCATCCACATAAAATCGATTTTGTAAGGTATGCTACCTCGACTGAAAAATTTGGTGTCGCAATTTAATGAAACCAAGAAGTCTGTGGACATAGACATTCTAACTGGTATTAGAAAGCCGGAAACGACAAGCATCAATGGGATATAAGGAATCAATAAAACGGAATTGGATCGATTCTTTACAAATTTACAGTATCGATGAAACCGATCTAACGACGGTCCAGGAAACGGCACTTAAGAGATAAAAATGTAAAGGTACAGTCATATCGTAGGAAAGAGGTGAAAACGTCGCAACTATCTGTACTATAAGTGCTTCAGGATCTGTCATTCCATCTCGACGCAGCTAGAAAAAGTTGGTCCAAAGAATGTTCTGGTTTTGACAGCCGATTGATCATATTTGCGTTCTTTGCAACCAGGCTTGGGCCATTATTGGTTTCCCAGCTTTGGCCCAAGCAAAGCCCCTTCAAGTCTGGGGGCTCCTAAATGGGTTGTGATGAAGTATTCTTAAACTTTTTTCTTAGTAGGCTCCAATCCCTCGATTCTGCCTGAAAATCTAATGTGATAGACCTTTAAATTCACTCTATGAGTTACTCTTTATAATTATGTAGGTCTACTGTATATTGTTAGCGATATTATCATAAAATTGCTATTTTTGCAAGGTTCGCTTCAAACTTCATGATTTAGATGAACAAGCGGACTCTTTTATACCAGAAAAAGCCCTCATCGAAGGTGAATGCAAAGAAGAAGATGCAGCTTGGATGAGGATCTCCTGGACTGGATACAGTTTAATCATCAATTTCGCAAAAGTAATTAACCAATTTAATAAATATACAAACCTTATTATCGATACACCCTCGTAATATAACTATAAACGTGTAATGCCATCTCGTAGATATAATACGTATTACAATTTATTGTTTTAGATTTGAAGTATCGCTTAATAGATGTCGCTAATGCGTATATACGAGGGTATATTGAGTTTTACACTTTTATGAATTTCGTAATTTATATTTTCTTAACGAAGTAGGTTAGAAAGAGTTTACCGGAGGCAGCGAAACACATAGACAATACGACGATCAAATAACGCGACTGGAGTGTATTTTTATGAACGAGAGAGTAATAAAACGATGAAATATTCGTAATCCAAAGCGTATCACTACTTTTAATAGACAATTTATTCGTATAGATACGAGGGTTGCTACTTAAGTTATGAGATACCCATCAGTACATATTCCAACAAATGTTTTTCGGTCAATATCATGTAGACTCGTCACTACATGCTATCAAAGATGCATAAAATTTAGTTTCATGGTGTTGAAATAATGCAGAAGAAGAGACACAAGAAAGTAGGAATAAGAATTACAAGACTTTCAGGATCGGAAACTCGAGGAAAATGTCTTGTATATCAACGAGGATGATCCCAGAAGTTTGGTGTATAATATTTTGAAATATTCAATTTCGTTTATACTTATCGTATATTTAAAATAACCTACGGAATTGTACACGAGCTGGCAACATAGCTCGATCAAAATATATGATGGTAGGTCAGGTTAGAACGATGCGAACGCGACGATTTACCATTACGCAGATGTTCCAACACCAGATTTCGAATTTTTTCCGCTATTTGGTCATTGACGGGTGGTGGTGAAATGTCCTGATTAACATCCGCCCGCATTTGTACAGATTCATTCAACATACAAATTTGAGAGAATGGTTTATTTCTTTATTGTTTATTGTTCTAATATTTACTTAGACACCTGGTGGTGAACGATGGTACATAAGCAGTATAGAACTCACCGTTAGTCCAGATCTACCTCAATTTCATGGTATACCAATACAAAGTAAGATAATATATATGATAAAATAAGCTGTATTTAAACAAAATATATAAACCCGCAGGAAAATCGTCTATCAAATTGTACCATCGTCAAATGTTGATCCCGACACCGGTGGGAAAGTCCTATTCCTGTAGCGAAGTAGAGATACCTTTAGAAACCGACGAAGAAGACAATCCGCCGCCGGGGATGCACGGAACGCTCTATTTAAGGCTTCTACAAGTTCAAGCGTTCATGTATCGCAGCGAATCTTTCGATACGTCTTTCGAATGTAAGCTGCAGAGGTCGTTTAGAGACGAAACGGCTCCGATAGCTGTCGGGTCTACGTTAGCAGTTGCGGTGTTAGTTACCATCGCAGGTTACGCCGCTTATAGGTATTTCAAAGTGAAAAACGTCCAGTATAACACTATGGAATAAGTTTGGTTTTTAATTTGACGAATCGAATTTGTGTCTGGTATGTTTGTCGGATTGAAATTGATGAAAGTGGTTTGTTTTATGGTAGCAACAAATTCAAATATTGTTAATGGACTACCACTTCTCCTATCCCGCCTAGTGAAAAGAAAATGGCGAAACATCTATTCGGTTCGCCGTTCGAAGATAAATGAGTTTACAGCGTTGTCACAAGTGGTTAGAACGCGTCAGTTCTGACTCTTTTTAGTAGCAGTTTTGATCTGTAATGGACGTAATAGAAATTGATAAAGCGTCTTGATTTCAGCACTTTTTTCATAGAAACGTTTTGACCTATGTCGGTCTTTATCAAACAAAACCAAACCAATTTTCTATCAAAATCAATAAGATTTATCAAAAAAAACCTAACGCGGCCGTTTTTACTTGATTTCTTCGCTCAAAAGTTGCAGTAAGTTCGCATAATACTCGCCGTTGATAGTTTTTCATTTTCCATGATAGTCAATCAAAATTATCCCACGCACATCCAAAACAACCGACGACATGACCTTGTCTGCAGATGGAACGGTCTTTGCCTTCTTTGGAGCCGGTTCTCCCCTTTGCTTTGCTTGTTCTTTTGTTTCGAGAGTGAAATGATGGACCCACGTTTCATTCATGGTTATGAAACTGCACAAAAACTCGGCTTTCTGAGATGGAAAGACCTTTACGACGCTGTTTTTGTTCCATTGTGACCAAACGCAGCACAGAGCTGACTCATTTTTGTTCCCAACTCCGCTAATGAATAAAACAAGCTTGTGACAACACTGTTTCCATGAACTCGACTAAATATACACGAAACTGACATCGTGTATTGTGTGTATCATTTTGTTTTTCAATAATTTTTTTTCTTTGGAAATACATACACGGTCATATCAGTTCTCAGTTCAGTAACAGTCGAACCGGTTCAATCAGTTTTTCGTAGGTGTATGTATGTATTGAGACTCAATGGATCATTGAGTCGCCCTTTCTAGATGCGATACTGGGGAATACAGTATTTACAGCCGATCCATCAATCCCAATCCTTTTAAAAAGTCCAGAATGTGGGATGCTCTAGCTTCGTCTCCTATTTCATACTCTCTCACGTGAAGTGCTCTTGAGTTTCACACTTCGAAAGAATGTGGTTAGAGGTTTCGTCCTCTGAGCAATAAAATATGCGCGCCGCATTATCTGCTAAGTTTAACGTATTTAGGTGTTTGTTGAGACGACAGTGCCCAGATAGGACTCCTGTTAGTATTCGTAGTTTGTTGCCAGGAGAGTCTTTGTCTGTCTCAGACCTTGTAGGTTGTCCCAATAATTGGTTTTGATCCTATCAACCTTCTTTTGCAATGCTTTGCCTCTCCCTTCACTCCGGAGTGTCCCGGAATCCATTGTAGAGTATTTTTCTTGTCTAGCTCGTTTAATTTTTTTAGGCAGTCCCAAACGAGTTTGGATTTTATGATATTGGAGCTTAAAGCTCTAATGACTGCTTGGCTATCGGAGATGATGATGATCTTCTGTTTGCGACAGTTCCTCTCCAAATTGAACTGGACACATTTTTCATTTATATAAATTTTTGCTTGGTGTGTTGCTTTCAGTTGTTTGGTTCACTCCTATTCTGTCTGCTGTTTTAGATCCATCCGTATACCACTTAATGGCATTTCTGTTAATTTCTTGTATGGTGTTTTGACTCCACTTACTTCTACAGCTTAGTATTGAGCTTAACTTTGGTTTGGTCATTATTTATGGACGGCTTTTTCATTTGTAATTCCGTCTCTGAACATTCTGTGATGTTTTTTCTCCAGTACAATGGGAGATTTAGGTTTAAAAAGATAAAAATTTAAAGGAAACTCAAACTCAGACGCTGATCTGACGGAATGAACACACCTATTTGTATCATTACAGTTCTAAGAATTCTTGTGTGTAAAAAACGCGTTAGGCCCATGCTCATACCTCAGTTTTGATTTGTGTGTTCTCGATTATGGAGTTTATTGACATTAATAAAGCATGTGTATATTTGTGGGACAAAAAGGACTCAAAATATCATAATGCAAATATAAGGGAGGCTGCGTTTTGCGCTTCTGTAGGAGAAATACCAAAACGGACAACAGCATTGAGTTCAACTGAAACGGCAAAACGGACGGTTCGACTGAGACGTTATATGACCGTGTAAAAGGACCTTTAGAGAAAATGGTGAACGTAGCATTTAGCGTTTAAATTTTCGAAATTTTCCGGGGGAGAGCCCCTCGCACGGGGCCCCGCGGTGGTTAGCGCCGCCACTGAATTAGACCCAAATAATAATTTGTTTTTGGACTTCATTTACAAATTAATAAAACACACGTTGTTTTAATATTTATAGTTGTTTTATATTTAGGGCTGTTTTAATATATTTTTCTCTAAAAATATCATAATTACATATTAAAAAAAATGTTATGAGAAATAAAATGAAAATATATTGTTCGTAATTTAAATTTATGGTTCTAAAAGTAACAATTTGTCATATATCTTAGTCAATAGAGCGTAAATTTCAACAAATCTGAAAATATCGGCGCCAATATCGAATACAGTATTAGATCGTAGCAAAAAATATGAATATTTTTCGAAAATTTTCATTAATAAAAAAAAATTTGATTCTCCAATTACACTCGTCTATAATAGTGAAAAGGCACTTCTAAATGTATATAATTATTGAAAAAATTGTAAAAATTTTGGAAAAAAAAGTGTTTCAGCGTTTCTTATACACATATTGTTAATCTAGAACCTGTAAAATTTTTGGTATCAACTCTCTCAACCTTGCAAAGATCATTACCATTCTTCTCCTTTTTACACCTCGTTTAACCCCACAAAGATCATTACTATTCTTCTTCTTTCTACACATCGTTTAACCTAACAATGTTCTGTCAGTTTCGTATTGTTCTGTTACTTGATTCCAGTTTTTGGATGGAATAGGTTATGAAAATAATTACTTTAAATCTCAAGTATGCCTTGTAGGGTGTGCCTCAGTAGATTTCGGAAATATTCAAAATTATTTGACATATTTTTCGCAATATTTTGCTTATATCAAGTAGCAACATATGGATTTTCAACTAAGAATTTTTGGAAATAGTCACTCATGTTTATTTTTTTTAATTTTCCAACTATTTTGTAACTGCGTAATTTTAAATACTACTATAATTAACATATACGCGATCCACTAAAAAAAATTTCGGAAAATACAACTAAAAACGATAAAAAACACGAGAAACACAATCCAAATAATACTAATAAAAGATTGTGTTTGCCTCCCAGCGGCCATATCAGTATCATAAACGTCAAAGTTTTGAAATGACCTATTCTTCTCTTTTTTACATCTGGTTTAACCTAACAAACTTTTCTTCTTTTTCTACATCTCGTTTAACCTATCAAACATCATTACTATTCTTCTTCTTTCTACACCTAATTTACCATAAAAAATATCATAACTATTATTTTTCTTTCTACATACGTCATTCGAATTTATCAATTTTAAAGCAAAATATCAAAAGAAGTGATTTTGAGTCACTTGTTTAACCTAATTTTCGTTTACGAACAAAAATTTTACAGGTTATTTGCTTGAAAGAAAATATTTTTACCATAATGTTCGTTATGATACATATTTATAAATAAGCAAGTACATAAACTTGTTCAAAGTAGATATAGTGTTTTTATATTATATTTCAAATGTTGTACATGATTAATTTTAACTTGAAATATTTTGCTGTTAATAGTTTGAGAAAATGGAACCTTGATGATACTCTGAATTTTTAATATGTTACCATGAAAAGGATGAAAAAAATAACAAAAAGTGTTTTTTTTTTCAATTTTGGGAAAACAATGAAATTTCACCTAAAAATGGTCACGCGATTTTTTTTGCATTATTGATATTTACAAATTTAGGGTAGCTGAAGCTTAAGGGATGAAAATTACAGATTTAAAAAATCCTAATTTGATCAAAAATTGTGATTATGCTCAAGAAAAAATACGGACATAGTTGAAATTGGAATTCATAAAATTTTTTAAGCATTTTCTTTGTTAAAATTGCAGTTTCTAGATGTATTTTTTATCCCCGAAGCCGTAGCCACTTTAACTTTGTAAATATTAGTAATACAAAACATTTCAAACTACAACTTTGATCAAAAGTTTTCATTCCTAAATTTTACCCCATTCCCGAAATTCAGAAAAAAAAATTATTCCAAAAAATTCTTGACATATCTATTTCAGACACCTCAAAGTAACTTATATTAAAATTTCACATTTAAAGGCACATTTTTCAACTATAATAACTTAGGTGATATATTGGGAGGAACCTGAGTACATCATGACACTAAAACAAAAGTCATAAAATTGAATTCCCCAATCTTACAGCTGTGTTTATCCTGACCTTCATTCAATTAACAGTCACTTCACAATCCCTTTCTCCCTTGTCTATAAATTACTGCAAAACACATTGAAGACATCAATCGAAGATCAATCTTTGAATGAGATAAGACAAACAAGGCTAGGAAAGTAACCTAGTAAACTGTATTACTGTCCTAGATGTCCTAGATGATTGCTCTAGCTCGAAGTAGTTAGTGCAGTTTACAATATACTGGTGACGAGGTTTTGAACCTGGAGTGCATTCATGACCAAAAAATAATTCAATTGTAACTATACCGATTTGCAATAGATAAATTAACCTAACCAAAGAAGGCTTTCATAAACGTATATGGACAAGACTGTGCTTTATGTGCTTCACCTACTATTTGAAGGTAGTATTATAAACCAGGATAGTTAAACCAATGGTGGAGGACGATATTAAACTACCCTAACTTGAAACACTAGTTTACTTGTTGATAAAAAGCTAGTTCTGTATACATGTACCTAGAACTACTAACTAGTCATTAGAAAAACGTGTATAAACAATACCATGGGTTTTAAGAAAGAAGGAAAGTGGACAGTGCACAAGGAAGCTATTAAACTCCCCTAACTTAGGTGCTAGTTTTTTACTAGCTTACTAGCCTAGAAAATAAACTAGTTTTGTGTACATTAGACCAGAGATTCTAGTTTTTAACACTAATTTGAAAAACTATCCACATTTGATCAAATTTCTATCATCAGGCAATGCTCCATTAAATAATTCTAGGATCCTTTCACAAATATAGTGTAGTAAAATATTTTTAAATATAAAATATTGTTTTTTAAAGTTTTCTAATTGTTTAAAGTATAATAAAGTATTGCAACTTATTTATATGAATATATAGTTGTAAATATACATAAATTATGTGGGAACCGAAAGTTGTTGATGAAAATTTGTAAAATTATTATCGTCAATTCAAAGTAGAGCATATCATTCAATTGTTTTATTCAAATACTTTGATTAGAGGGTCATACTTACGAAGGTCGAAAATCTTGACAAATAATAAACTTTTATTAATGCTCCAGACATTATAATACATATTAATACATCTTGACCAACTACTGGATCTGGATTTTTGGCATTATCCAAGCATGTCCCACAAATTTTCATATACAATTTTGAAACGCCATAGTCTGTCTTCCATATAATACGATATTTAAAATTAAACAGTAGATTGGTGTTTATTAATTTTAGGTAATTTGAATTTTATGGATATTATTATACACATATATATGAGAATAAAGTTAAACAAAATAATAAGAGTTTCATTTTTAATTAGTACCTATTGAAAACATGTTAAAACTAAACGAAAACAAAAGATTATATTATTTGGAATCTAAGTGTTATTATAAAGTTTGACATTTTTGACACTAAACATAGTTCATAGCAGTGGTACCAACATCGAAATTTATTCACTACAAATGTAAGCTAATAATTTCTCAGTAAAATCTATTATTCAACCACAGAAACTTCTATGATACGAATAAATAAATAAATAAACACAGAATAATTATAAATATGAAATATAATTTAGAGACTGTGACAAAAAATCTCGTTTTGTGTTAATATCCGCAATCATTTGATAGATGATCTATCTGTGTTAAAGTAATTTCTTGTTCCCAGTTCTATAGTTAGTTTTTATGTTTGGTCTCTACTTACGTATTTATCCGGCCAACTATAGTTTTAATATTTATTGACGAATGTTGGTATCACTGGGGAATGTAGAATAATAACCACAAAGGTACTAATATGAGGAACAACAGAACATTCCCCGTTATCGAGATATAAAATTATTGGCTAAACATTCATTTAAAATTACACAAAGAAAACTTAAAAGTGTATACGTACATTTTTATTATAATATTGTTTATATGAGCTCTAAGTGAGGTCTCCTACTGTGTTGAAACATTTCAGTACAGCTGATAAACATCTTTTGTTATATGAAATAGTGATTTTTCTGAATCTATTATGTCGTTAGTTCAGAACAATGTTTGTAGATCAAGTTTTTGCGGAATTTGTTTGCTCGAGATAAAAGCTTTTTGAGAAAAATAAAAGATATATTCAGAAGCAAATAATTTTTTGTGAAGTTATTTAAAATTTGGTGAAAATAAAAATTGTACATCGGAAATGTTTTTTTTCACTGGCGCCTACAATATTTGTTACGTAAATATTTATTGGATGACGTAATTCATTTTTCTCCATAATATCATAAACAAAATGGAAATTTTTTTGTTGTAAATAATTCGCGACATTATTTCAATGGGGGCGAGTGGTGTAAATTTATAAAAGTTGAGTATATACGTAAATTTATCAAAATATTCAATTTTCCTGGTGGAAATCAGTTCATATTCTTGCATTATTGTACGTTCCAGTTAAATGAACTATACTAAACGATTTATTCAGAATATCTTGGCTAATAATTGATATTTTAGACAAAACATTTGTTGACTTACCATGAAATTTGCCTCAAAACTAAGCTGTAAATGGGATCAAATCACCATAATAGAAATGAATAAAAAAGCTTTCAAATAGTACATGAATAGCTCCAAAACGTCAGGCAGATGGAAAAGGAGCTCAATTTGGAAAAGAGCTATCTGATGAAGAAAACATTGATTAGGTTTGGTTTTGCAACTATTTCGAAGTATTTAATCTATTTTTTCGGGCACGCTTTAAGAGGTTCAGAGCCTATACATAATAGGTTAAAATGAGACGTAATGATAATTATTTTGATTCTTAAATGGGTCAGCAATAGTATGTAAGTCTTTCTATTATGTTATGGAAGTACATTTTTAGAGTTTTACCCCACTTCCCCCTAACACCGATAGAAAATTTCCTGTTTTGTCGTACACAATACCTTAATTAGCAATTTTTTTCAAAATGTAAGTCGTTCACAGGTAAATAATAATTTTATGGACCGTGGGAATATGCTGAAGTTTTAAGTCTCCATGCCAGACGAGATATCCGAGTTTGCGAAAAACTAACAAAGTGCTGAATAGTGTTGCAATTTTAAATCGTATGTTTTACAAGCAAAAAAATACGGTGTTTCTTATCGTTAGTTTTTTTTCACAATCTTGGAATGCGATGCGTTCATCCGGCAATTCGAGAAACGATCCCGGCACACTTCAACTCGAAAACAATCTACAGGGCTGTTCTAAAAATAATGTTTTAAATAAATATTAATTTCCTTCCTTTGTAAAATTATAAATTTTACAGTTTCTAACAATTGTTAAACATTATAACTTTCGTGGAAATATATTTCACGTTTGCACAAAAAGTCTTGTATTCTTGGCTGCTAAAAACTTTCTGGTATCTATTCAACTACTTTATACATTACCCAGTAATAGTAATAACACTTAATTTTAACGTTTAAATTATCTTGCAGTCACTAATATGTAATTATTTGAAGATAAATCACAACAAATTTTCAATTTTTATTGTAAACAATAATACAACCTCAAAAAATCATATTGTCTATTTCTTCAGTCTTCTTAAAATTGGCCTTTTATCTTTCGGCACCCAGCCAGAGTCATATT